>NC_069506.1:81992315-82165835 GCF_027579735.1 Bombina bombina | reverse complement strand
ACTATCCATGGTGCTGAACCTAAAATGGGCTGGATGCTAAGATTTACATTCCTAAATAGCAAGAAACGAAGAAAAATTTAGGAGTAAATTAGAAAGTTGATTAAAATGTCATGCTCTATCTGAATCATGAAATAAAAAATTTGGGTGTAGTGTCCCTTTAAGAAGCTCCTAAATGAACAAAGCAAAAGTTTATAAGGTAAAATGTTAGATACAGAAAACACTTGTGAGCAACAAATGTGAATACTTGTATCTTTTGAATCAGTTACGGGGTATCACAGACATGTATATATAATAATTATTTCACTAAATTTTAAACATTTTCCAAAGCAAAAGGACATGTTTTAAACTATACTAGCCACTAAAAAGTACAAGCAACATCACATTTTCAAAATGCTAATTTTAAACATTTGTATCCTCTCTTAAATCAGACTGCTATAACAGCAAACAAACAAGAAAAAACAAAACAAAAAACCTCTACTCCACAAGGTTAACATCAACATTTCATATAAGCTCAGCATAACTATTTGATAAGAGCCACCACCACAACACTGTTTCTTTGAAGTGAGGGCTGTTGTACTAAACGGATATAAATCAAGCCTCCGCAGGCTTGCAGGAAGTAGCCACTCTGCCATTCGCCTCCCACACTGGAAAGGCTAAGTAGTCCTGTGTGTGTGTGTGTGTGTGTGTGGGGGGGGGG
Source organism: Bombina bombina (assembly GCF_027579735.1). Classification (NCBI taxonomy): domain Eukaryota; kingdom Metazoa; phylum Chordata; class Amphibia; order Anura; family Bombinatoridae; genus Bombina; species Bombina bombina. The sequence continues at coordinate 82,165,138 of NC_069506.1, read as the reverse complement.
AGGAAAAAGACCTCCTCCACAGCTAATAAACAAATGCAGATGTTAACCCCATCTTCTAGGATGGGGGTTAAAGGCTAGCAGTGAAGCCACTATAATCAGATATGCAGTGTGAGGCATGCAGAGGTGAGGAGGAACTGACTTGCAGTTAGTTGTAAAGGAATTTAATAGCATGCCAAGAGGAACGCTTCAGCTCAATGCTCTGCATCTGTAGGACCCAATCTTTCTGCAGAAGGCTGCATTTTCTGTGATGACATCTGCCTTGGGGCATACAACAGGATTATCTATGTCCCAATAAAAAAGCAGTGTCTTTTAATTTGTTAAGTGTGGTCTCCCAACTGGAAGAAAACATAATTTATGTAAGAATTTACAAGATAAATTAATTTCTTTTCATATTGGCAAGAGTCCATGAGCTAGTGACGTATGGGATATACAATCCTACCAGGAGGGGCAAAGTTTCCTAAACCTCAAAATGCCTATACATACACCCCTCACCACACCCACAATTCAGTTTAACGAATTTCCAAGTAGTGGGGTGATAAAGAAAGGAGTAAAAAGCATCAACAAAGGAATTTGGAAATAATTGTGCTTTATACAAAAAAACAATCATAACCACCATAAAAAGAGTGGGCCTCATGTACTCTTGCCAATATGAAAGAAATGAATTTATCTCGTAAATTCTTACATAAATTATGTTTTCTTTCATGTAATTGGCAAGAGTCCATGAGCTAGTGACGTATGGGATATCAATACCCAAGATGTGGAACTCCATGCAAGAGTCACTAGAGAGGAGGGATAAAAATAAACAGCCATTTTCAGCTGAAAAATAATCCACAACCCAAAATATAAGTTTATTCTTCAAATGACAAGAAAAACTTAAAACATCAGCAGATGAATCAAATTGAAACAGCTGCCTGAAGAACTTTTCTACCAAAAACTGATTCTGAAGAAGCAAATACAACAAAACGGTAGAATTTAGTAAATTAATTTAAAGAAGACCAAGTTGCCGCTTGCAAATTTGATCAACTGAAGCTTCATTCTTAAAAGCCCACGAAGTGGAGACTGATCTAGTAGAATGAGCTTAGTTCTCTGACCCAACTCCAATAAGCTTGAAGAATCAAAAGCTTTAACCAAGAAGCCTTCTGACCTTCCTAGGACCAAAAATATAACAAATAGACTAGAAGTCTTCCTGAAATCTTTAGCGGCTTCAAAATAATATTTTAAAGCTCTCACCCCCATCCAAGAATGTAAGGATCTTTCCAAAGAATTCTTAGGATTAGGACACAAGAAAGGGACAACAATTTCTCTACAAATGTTGTTAGAATTCACAACTTCAGGAAAAAAAATGTAAATGAAGTCCGCAAAATCGCCTTATCCTGATGAAAAATCAGAAAAGGAGATTCACAAGAAAGAGCAGATAGCACAGAAACTCTTCTAGCAGAAGAGATGGCCAAAAGGAACAACACTTTCCAAGAAAGTAGTTTAATGTCCAAAGAATGCATAGGTTAAAAATGGAGGAACCTGTAAAGGCCTCAAAAAACCAAATTAAGGCTCCAAGGAGGAGAGATTGATTTAATGACAGGCTTAATGTGAACTAAAGCCTGTACAAAACAGTGAATATCAGGAAGTTTAGCAATCTTTCTCGGAAATAAAACAGAAAGAACAAAGATTTGTCCCTTCAAAGCACTTGCAGACAAACCCTTATCCAAACCATCCTGAAGAAACTGTAAAATTCTTTACAATTCTAAAAGAATCCAAGAAATTAATAAGAAGAACACCAAGAAATGTAAGTCTTCCAAACTTGATAATAAATCTTTCTAGAGACAGATTTACAAGCTTAACATAGTATTAATCACTGAGTCAGAGAAACCTATGACTTAGTACTAAGCGATCAATTTCCATACCTTTAAATTTAATGATTTGAGGACCTGATGGAAAAACGAACCTTGAAACAGTAGGTCTGGCCTTAACGGAAGTGGCCAAAGTTGGCAACTGGACATACCGAACAAGACCTGTATACCAAAACCTGTGAGGCCATGCTGGAGCCACCAGCAACACAAAAAGATTGTTCCATGATTATTTTGGAGATCACTCTTGGAAGAAGGACTAGAGGCGGGAAAATATAAGCAGAGTTGAAAACACCAAAGAAGTGTCAGTGCACCCACTGCTTCCGCCTGAAAATCCCTGGACCTGGACAGGCATCTGGGAAGTCTCATGTTTAGATGAGGAAACACATCTGGATGGAGGGACCACCCCCCTGGATGTAAAGTCTGATGGTTGAAATAATCCGGCTCCCAATGTCTATACCTGGGAAATGCACCGCAGAAATTAGACAGGAGCTAGATTCCACCCAAGCAAGTATCCGAGATACTTCTTCAATAGCTTGTGGACTGAAGTCCTACGCTGGCGATTGACAAATGCCACTGGTTGTGATATTGTCTGTCTGAAAACAAATGAACGGTTCTCTCTTCAACAGAGGCCAAAAACTGAAGAGGTCTGAGAATTGCACGGAGTTCTAAAAATTGATTGGTAATCTCGCCTCTTGAGATTTCCAAACCAAAACAGCTCCCAACCTGAAAGACTTGCATCTGAAGTGAACATAGACCAGGTTAGCGAACAAACGAAGCCCCTTGATTAGTATGTTGCAGTAAGCCAACAATGCTAGATAAATCAGAATCCAATTCTTGTTGCGCTATTCACAACAAAAATGTTGATGCAGCTGCAACATCAGCCAAAGAAATTGCAGGCCTGAGACAACCTGAATATAAATAAGCTTTCCTTAGAAAAGATTCAAGTTTCCTGTCTAAAGGAACTTAAGTACTATCTTCCATAGGAATAGAGGTATGTTCAGCAAGAAAGAAATAGCACCATCAACTTGAGGATCTTTTCCCAAACTCTATATTAATTGCTAGTAAAGGATACAATTTTTAAAACCTTGAAGAAGGAAAAACATAACTTATGCTTACCTGATAAATTTATTTCTCTTGTGATGTATAAGTCCACGGATTCATCCATGCTTGTGGGATATTCTCCTCCTTACAGGAAGTGGCAAAGGGAGCTGTATATAGCTCCTCCCTTAGCTCCACCCTCAGTCATTCGACCGAAGGCTAGGAAGAAAAGGAGAAACTATAGGGTGCAGTGGTGGCTGAAGTTTTTTAAAAATAAAAATATACTGCCTGTCTTAAATAAACAGGGCGGGCCGTGGACTCGATACATCACAAGAGAAATAAATTTATCAGGTAAGCATAAATTATGTTTTCTCTTGTAAGATGTATCGAGTCCACGGATTCATCCATACTTGTGGGATACCAATACCAAAGCTTTAGGCACGGATGAAGGAGGGACAAGACAGGTACCTTAAACGGAAGGAACCACTGCTTGTAGAACTCTCTCACAAAAATAGCCTCCGAAGAAGCAAAGGTATCGAATTTGTAAAATTTGGAAAAAGTATGAAGGGAAGACCAAGTCGCCGCCTTACAAATCTGTTCAACAGAAGCCACATTTTTAAAAGCCCAATGTGGAAGCCACTGCTCTAGTAGAATGAGCAGTAAATTCTTTCAGGAGGCTGCTGGCCAGAAACTCTTCGAGCCGAAGAGATAGCTACTAAAAACAAAACCTTCCAAGATAGAAGCTTAATATCTATGGAATTGCATAGGTTCAAACGAAACCCCTTGAAGAACTTTAAGAAATAAGTTTAGGCTCCATGGCGGAGCAACAGGTTTAAATACAGGCTTGATCCTGACCAAGGCCTGACTAAACGCTGAACGTCTGCCAGACGTTTGTGTAAAAGAATAGACAAAGCAGATATTTTGTCCTTTTAAGGAACTAGCTGATAATCCCTTCTCCAATCCTTCTTGGAGAAAGGACAATATTCTAGGAATCCTAATCTTACTCCGTGAGTAACCCTTGGATACACCAATAAAAATATTTGCGCCAAATCTTATGATAGATCTTCCTGGTGACAGGCTTTCTAGCTTGAATCAGGGTATCAATGACCGACTCAGAGAACCCATGCTTTGATAGAATCAGGCGTTCAATCTCCAAGCAGTCAGACGCAGAGAAATTAGATTTGGATGCGTAAAGGTCCTGCCTCATTGGCAGAGTCCACGTGGAACCGATGACATGTCCACTAGTCTGCATACCAAGTCCTGCGTGGCCACGCAGGTGCAATCAGAATCACCCGAAGCTCTCTCCTGCTTGATTCTGGCAACCAGACGTGGGAGGAGAGGAAACGGTGGAAATACATAGGCCAGATTGAAGGACCAGGGCACTGCTAGAGCATCTATCAGTACCACCTGGGGATCCCGGGACCTGGACCGTAACGAGGAAGTTTGGCATTCTGACGGGACGCCATCGGATCCAATTCTGGTGTGCCCCATAGCTGAGTCAGCTGGGAAAATACCTCCGGATGGAGCTCCCACTCCCCCGGATGAAAAGTCTGACGACCTAGCAGGCTGGCATCTGTCGTTACTATGAGCCACTCTGGCCTGCGGAAACACATTCCCTGAGACAGGTGGTCCTGAGACAACCACCAGAGAAGAGAATCTACGGTCTCCTGGTCCAGATGCAGTTGAGGAGATAAATCTGCATAATCCCCATTCCACTGTTTGAGCATGCATAGTTGCAGTGGTCTGAGATGTAGGCGGGCAAAAGGAACTATGTCCATTGCCGCTACCATGAGTCCGATTACCTCATACACTGAGCCACTGATGGCTGAGGAATGGAACGAAGAGCTCGGCAAGTGGTTAAGAGTTTTGATTTTGTGACCGCCGTCAGAAATATTTTCATTTCTACCTAGTCTATCAGAGTCCCTAGGAAGGAAACTCTTGTGAGAGGGAAGAGAACTCTTTTTTATGGTCACCTTCCACCCGTGAGATCTCAGAAAAGCCAACACGATGTCCGTGTGAGACTTGGCTAGCTGGAAAGTCGACGCCTGAATTAAGATGTCGTCTAGATAAGGCGCAACTGCTATGCTCCACAGTCTTAGAACCGCCAAAAGGGACCCTAGCACCTTTGTGAAAATTCTGGGAGCCGTGGCCAACCCGAAGGGAAGGGCCACAAAACTGGTAATGTCTGTCCAGAAAGGTGAATCTGAGGAATTGATGATTATCTCTGTGAATAGGGATGTGTAGATACGCATCCTTTAAGTCCACGGTAGTCATATATTGACCCTCCTGGATCAACGGTAGAATAGTCCAAATAGTCTCCATCTTGAATGATGGTACTCTGAGAAATTTGTTTAGAATTTTGAGATGCAAATTGGTCTGAAAGTTCCCTCTTTTTTGGGAACCACAAACAGGTTTGAGTAAAACCCTAGCCCTTGTTCCGCTTTGGAACTGGGTGGATTACTCCCATGGTATGTAGGTCTTCTACACAGCGTGAGAACGCCTCTCTCTTTGTCTGGTTTGCAGACAATTGAGAAATGTGAAATCTCCCCTTTGGGGGAGTCTTTGAAGTCCAGAAGATATCCCTGGGACACAATTTCTAAGGCCCAGGAATCATGAACATCTCTTGCCCAAGCCTGAGCGAAGAGAGAGTCTGCCCCCTACTAGATCCGGTCCCGGATTGGGGACTACCCCTTCATGCTGTCTTAGAGGCAGCTACAGGCTTCTTGGCCTGTTTACCCTTGTTCCAAGCCTGGTTAGGTCTCCAGACTGACTTGGATTGGGCAAAATTCCCCTCTTGCTTTGCAGCAGGGGAAGCTGAAGCGGGACCACCCTTGAAGTTCCGAACGGAACGAAAATTATTTTGTTTGGTCCTCATTTTATTTGTTTTATCCTGAGGGAGGGCATGGCCTTTCCCTCCAGTGATGTCTGAAATAAACTCTTTCAGTTCAGGCCCGAATAGGGTCTTTCCTTTGAAAGGGATGTTCAAAAGTTTAGATTTTGATGACACATCAGCAGACCAGGACTTAAGCCATAACACCCTGCGTGCTAAAATGGCAAAACCCAAATTCTTTGCCGCCAATTTAGCCAGTTGGAAAGCGGCATCTGTAATGAAAGAATTAGCCAACTTAAGGGCCTTAATTCTGTCCATAATATCCTCTAATGGAGTCTCCATCTGAAGAGCCTCTTCTAGAGCCTCCATCTGAAGAGCCTCTTCTAGAGCCTCGAACCAGAAAGCAGCTGCAGTAGTTTCAGGAACAATGCACGGAGAAAAAAACCTTGATGAACAAAAATTTTCTTCAGGAGACCCTCTAATTTTTTATCCATAGGATCTTTGAAAGCACAACTGTATTCGATAGGTATAGTTGTACACTTAGCCAGAGTAGAAATAGCTCCCTCCACCTTAGGGACTGTATGCCACGAGTCCCGCATGGTGTCAGATATGGGAAACATTTTCTTAAAAACAGGAGGGAGCGAACAGAATACCTGGTCTATCCCACTCCTTAGTAACAATATTCACAATCCTCTTAGGGACTGGAAAAACATCAGTGTAAACAGGAACCTCTAAGTATTTGTCCATTTTACACAATTTCTCTGGGACCACTATAGGGTCACAATCATCTAGAGTCGCTAATACCTCCCTGAGCAATAAGCGGAGGTGTTAAAGCTTAAATTTAAAGGCCGTTATATCAGAATCTGTCTGAGGGAGCGTCTTTCCTGAATCAGAAATTTCTCCCTCAGATAACAAATCCCTTACCCCTACTTCAGAACATTGTGAGGGTATATCGGATACGGCTACTAAAACGTCAGACGGCTCAGCATTTGTTCTTAACCCAGAGCTGTCACGCTTCCTTGTAAACCAGGCAGTTTGGATAAAACCTCAGTGAGGGTTGTATTCATAACCGTGGCCATGTCTTGTAAAGTAAATGAATTTGATGCACTAGAGGTACTAGGCGTCATTTGTGTGGGCGTTACTGGTTGTGACACTTGGGGAGAGCTAGATGTTAAACCCTCATTTCCTTCTGTCTGAGAATCATCTATTGCAATATTTTTAAGTGCTAAAATATGCTCTTTATAATTTATAGACATATCCGTGCAAGTGGGACACATTCTAAGAGGGGTTCCACAATGGCTTCTAAACACATTGAACAAGGATTTTCCTTGGTGTCAGACATGTTAAACAGGCTAGTAATGTAACAAGCAATCTTGGAGAACACTTTAATCAAAGCAAATAACAGTTTAGAAAAAAACGGTACTGTGCCTTTAAGAGAAAAAAGCTGCACAAACTCTGCAAAACAGTGTAAAAAAGCAGTAAACAACGACATTTTTACAGTAGCATCATAAAACCTTAGTAACTTTGCACAACTATGCAAATAAACAATTAACCCCTTAATGTAAAAACCGGATTGACAAAACATCAAAAACGGTAAAAAAACGTTCAGCACCTTGCCACAGCTCTGCTGTGGCGCCTACCTGCCCTTTAGGAACGATTTGTGGGGAAAAAAACTTCTTTACAGCCCTCAAACACAGTAGGAACCTCTTGAGAAGCAGCTGGATGTCTCTGAGGAAAAGAAACTGCGCAACTGAGGCGCGAAAATAGGCCCCTCCCACCTCACTCTATGTTTGGGGCCTAAAAGAAACACAACAGAGTGTTTCCTAAGCTAGCCATGTGGATTAATAACCCTTAAACAAGCCACAAAGACCCCTTAAAGTCCCTCAAAAAATGTTATATTTGCAATAAAAACAAAAACGTTTTTTCCTATCAGTGTCACCAGAAACTAATGAGCCCTTTATGCAAGCTGGGATTCCTACTAGTGTCTGAATACAGCTTACCCTTCCCTCATGGGGATATTGCCAGCCTTTTCTAAAAATAACACAGTCTGTCTAGAAAAAAATAGACTGAACATACCTCAATGCAGTTTAGCCTGCAAACCATTTCCCCCAACTGAGGTTTTCCTGTGCTCTTCAGCCCTTGTGAGAACAGCAGTGGATCTTAGTTACAAAGTGCTAAGATCATCATCTTCCTTGCAAAAATGTTCATCCCTTTTCTGCCAGAGAGTAAATAATAAACATTGGTACCATTTAAAATAACAAACTTTTGCTTGAGAAAATAAAAACTAACATTTTTGTCACCACACTCACTTTAACCTTCCTAGTACTTAGAGTAGGCAAAGAGAATGACTGGGGGTGGAGCTAAGGGAGGAGCTATATAGACAGCTCTGCTGTGGGTGCTCTCTTTGCCACTTCCTATAAGGAAGGAGAATATCCCACAAGTATGGATGAATCCATGGACTTGATACATCTTACAAGAGAAAAAAGAAGTACCCGGCATATTCCATTCCTTATAAATCATATCAGAAATAGCATCAGGAATAGGAAAAAAACCTCTGGAGTAACCACAGGAGGTTTAAAAACAGAATTTACTAGTTCTAATATCAAAAGTACTAGTTTCCACAATATCCAAAAATAATTAACACTTCTAACAAAGAACGAAAAATACTTAATTTAAAATAAATAAGTAGGTTTGTTAGTGTCAATATCTGAGGTAGGATCTTCTGAATCAGATAGATCCTCATCAGAAAAGGATAATTCATTATGTTGTTGGTCATTTGAAATTTCATCAACCTTATGAGAAGTTTTAAAAGACCTTATAATAATTAGAAGGCAGAATAGCAGACAAAGCCTTCTGAACAGAATCAGTAACAATTCTTTATATTTCATAGGTATAACAAGTACATTAAAAGTTGAAGGAACAACAACAGACAATGTACTATTTACTGATGGACACAATATCTGCATGTAAAAGTTTATCATGATAACCAATACAAATGACATTCGGAAATATAATGCACTTAGCTTTAGTAGAACCGACATCAGGCAGCAAAGTTCCCACAGATACTTCTGAGGCAGGATCAGATTGAGACATCTTGCAAAATGTAAAATAAAAAACAACATATAAAGCAAAATTGTCCATTTGAAAAAAGACTAAACCCCAGGTAAGAAAAATATTTCTTAATATTAACTTCCCCAAATATGAAACTGACAGTCTGCAAAAAAGGAAATACATGAACCTGACTCATGGCAAATATAGGTACAATACATATATTTAGAACTTTATATAAATGCATAAAGTGCCAAACCATAGCTGAGGTGTCTCAAGTAATAAAAGCATACTTACCCAAAAGACACTCATCCACATATAGCAGATAGCCAAACCAGTACTGAAACAGTTATCAGTAGAGGTAACGGTATATGAGAGTATATCGTCGATCTGAAAAGGGAGGTAGGAGATGAATCTCTACGACTGATAACAGAGAACCTATGAAATAGACCCCCGTTAGGGAAATCATCATATTCAATAAGTGATACTCCCTTCACGTCCCTCTGACATTCGCTGTACTCTGAGAGGAATCGGGCTTCAACAATGCTGAGAAGCGCATATCAACGTAGAAATCTTAGCACAAACTTACTTCACCACCTCCATAGGAGGCAAAGTTTGTAAAACTGAATTGTGGGTGTGGTGAGGGGTGTATTTATAGGCATTTTGAGGTTTGGGAAACTTTGCCCCTCCTGGTAGGATTGTATATCCCATAGGTCACTAGCTCATGGACTCTTGCCAATTACATGAAAGAAAAAGCACTTACCTGATCCGCTGTCCGGCATGTAGACAGTTACAAGGTATGAAAAGACACAGTTCTTCAGAGACCTTTGAAAAAGAAAGAACAGAGTAGCCAACTCTGGCTTTCTAAACTAGGGCAGCAATCGTTAGGAAAAGTTCCTAACTTCCTTGAAGCCACCACTACCCGACTGCAAGGAATGACCTCCTCCATGCACCGAAGGCAAAGACAATGACTGGGGGTTGTGGGTAAGGGAGTGATACTTAGCAGTTTAACTGTGGTGCTCTTTGCCTCCTCCTGCTGGCCAGGAGTGATATTCCCTACAGTAATTACTCAAGCCGTGGACTCACCATATCTTAGGAAAGAAAATTCTATTTGGTTGTCTTTTACTTGCTATTAACACTCTGACTCAACACATAAAATGTATTCAAGGCATAAGAAAAATTTAATTTAATTTACTTACGCATCAGGTACGAAAGTACAAGACCAGGAATGTATCCACCAAGTACAGCCAAGAAAGTTAGAAAGCCACAGGCTAACAGACAGAACTACAAAAGGAAGAGAACAGGTGCAACTGAAGTATCACAACCTGTAAGCAAATAGCCACATATTCTGCATCATCCATTGTCAACTTAAAAACATATCATTAGTAGTTATGTTTTAAAGCTTTGAACATTATGCAATTTGAACAGATAGTAAAGGTGAATAAGGAAGTTATAGTAGCTCTGTAGAGACTATTCAAATATGTATTCTTATATGTTAAAAATTACTTTTTATTTTGTCAAGAAGAAGGTCCTCCTACTACTCCCATGACAGCAGAGTTTCGTTTTAAATAACCATTTAAATTAGCAGCTTGTGGTTTAGCCAATGGCAAGACCACTTCACGATCCAATAGTTTTTCTATAGTGCACACACAGTAGATTCCATTAAATAGTCCTCTGTCAGCTCAAAGGTTTTTTTTAACATATGACATAGCAAATTTGAATAGTAAGCAATAACTTTCAAGCAAAAACTATATATGGAGATTTATTATTCACCTTTACTTTCCCTTTAAAGGGCCAGTAAACCTAGAAAATAATGTTATATAATTCTGCACATAGTGCAGAATTATATAACATTATATTAGTGCTAGCTTTATGTAACAGAATATTGCTGGTGAAATTTTTTATTAAAAAAAAAAAAAAAAAAAAAAAAAAAGGGGGTTTCAGACCCGCCCTCTGTGCTCTACTGAGCGGGTCTGGTTTTCTCTCTGAGCGCATCTGGGCAGCTGTCAAGTCACAGCCCGGCCCAATCGCGCCATTACACTCAATGTAGCTCTCTCCTGCTCTGTCTGACAGCGGGAGCGAGTTACATTGAGTGTAATGGCGCGATCGGGCCGGGCTGCGACTAGACAGCTGCCCAAATGCGCTCAGAGGGAAAACCAGACCCGCTCAGTAGAGCACAGAGGGCGGGTCTGAAAAACCCTCTTTTTTAATAAAAATTTCACCAGCAATATTATGTTACATAAAGCTAGCACTATGTGCAGAATTATATAACATTATTTTCTAGGTTTACTGGCCCTTTAAGTAATCCTAAATTTGGCACATTTAAATATACAGTAGTTAGAATACTTTACTTGAAAGACACGGTTTACACAATATATAATTTATTATGGTCATACTAACTGTGTTCCAAAAGGCACAATATTGTATTATAAAATACTATTTGAAGCACAAGTGGTGGACAAATGCACACATTTTACTGTCCCTTGCTCTATAAAATTCGCAATGGATAATGTTTAGAAGTCTCTGCATTATAACTCACAAATGCTGAAGTGCATAAGGCAAAAAAAAACAAAACAACAACAACAAAATAAATACTAAATCTTTTGAATAAGCCTGAAGGCCTTTATCCCTAATGTCTTATAAAGTCAAGAAGCAGACACATTTTACAATGACTTGAATGTCTGAATGACTCACAAAAATGGAACTATCATCAATACTCTGAGATGATCTTTACAAGCTGAAAAAGTGAAGGGACCTTGTTAAAGAAGCTAACATTTTAGAATTATAGTTTCAGCAGTTACACTGCCATGCAAGAACCTGCGACCCAGAAAGCACTGCAGGTACTGTTCAAACATCCACAACAGAAGCCATAGTTCACATGCCAACCTATTACTCAAGTGAGAAGACCATGTCCTGTTTCCTTCACTTGATCTTCTATAACACTCTGGGCATCCTAAAGTCTAAAACAAAACATTGACCCCTCTGTATTTTAGTAAGGATGCCTTAAGACACAATTCAAAAATTCTTTATGGATTACACTATATCATCATTGAGGGACAATTCTGAAAGCAAATGCTTAGAGTTAAAGTATTATATTAACTACAGATCCTAATGTTGATTATTGTAGGATGTTCAGTACAGAACTGCTTCAGACATTAAATGGTATTAGCCACAAATAGTCAAAATCAAATCAAGTGTATGAGCCAATAAAATATACTGATAAACAGCATAATTATTTTTGTTGCAAAACAAACATCAGTTTGCACACCTTGCAGACATTAGGTGGAACAATGGCATGAGTATGTTGGGAAGCCAGTTCTCTGGAGGATGTCTGGATGTATGGAGCAAACCTAAATAGGAAGCTACAAATTGAAATGGTTAATCACTGAAAAATATTTTGATGGCAGATAAGAACCAGAAACTCCAGCGAGTCTGCTCATATTTCCATCTGAAGTGTAAGCCTTAGGTATCCAAAGCATCCTTCAAATCAAACACAGTATTTGACCCTCCCAACTACATTGAAACCTATTCCATTAATCAACCATTGTGAATGTAAATTTTGATGCTAAAGTGCCCGGTTTTTAAAACTTTGATTAAAAACAGGGGCACTTTAATTCATCAAAATTTTAATTTCACTCCTGTTGTGAAAAAAAACTTACCTTTTAATCTTCACAGCAGCTCCAGCTTTCTCCACCCGTTTCAAAGCCTCTTCCTGGGTCTAAAATGAGGCATCCAGCTTCCTCCAATCACAGCAGTGAATCAGACACTGAATCCCCCGGGGGAAAGCTGTGATTGGAGGATGACCTATCAATCATTTCTGACATCAGAAATGGCTTGTGAGACCGGAGGAAGCTGGAGGTGCTGTGAAGTTTAAAAGGTAAGTTTCTTGTCACAACAGGAGTGAAATGTAAATTTTGATGAATTAAAGTGCCCCTGTTTTTAATCAAAGTTTTAAAAACCAGGCACTTTAGCATCAAAATTTACATTCACTTTAAGTAAACTGCTCTTCTATAAAGGGACATTGTACACTAGATTTTTCTTTCCATAAATGTTTTGTAGATTATCCATTTATATAGCTCTTCTGGTAGGGTTTTTGCAACAATGTATAGTTTTGCTTATTCTCTTTTTAATAACATTGTGCTATTCAGACTCCTAACCAAGCCCCAAAGTATCAGCTGTACACGCGCATTTACAAATTCACCCTGGCTCCTGATTGTGCAATCTATCTTTTCATATGAAGGGGGAGTGTCTGCTTTCCAAGCCGCTTTTTCACAGGGTGTCCCAGTCTAACCTCATCAACAGCGCTAAACTGGGAGCTTCTACGTAAGTTTTTAAAAGGTCGGTGGATATTCTTCTTTATAGGAGTGTCTATTACATGCAGTTAAATGAAAATTGGGATATACTGACCATTTAAATAAGGACCTTAAAAGGAATAAGTGCAAAAATAAAATGCTGTATATGCTGCCTTGCAAAGGGATTCAACACATAGTTAAAATCAGCTTCAGGAGTAGCAGTGTACTACTGAAAACTAGCTGAATACACCTGGTGAGCTATTGAAAAGGGGAAAAAAAAAAAGAAAATGTATGTAGCCACCAGCTATTTCCCAGTGTTACATTACTGCTCCTAAAGGATATGTAAATATGCTTAAAAAAAATGGAAAGAGAAAAATCTAAATTTTATAAGGTGGAATTTAAAAGTATTGTACACTATCTGAATCATGAAAGTTTAATTTAGACTTTTATGGCCCTTTAACTGCAAACATATGAGTATGAATGTGCATTTTTCAGATCAGAGGTCACAAACTGTCCATCTTCAACACTCCGTAATGACGGAGTTAAAAGGGTATCTTTTTATAGATTCTCCAGATCACAAACCAAAAAAACCCAAAATTTATGCTTACCTGATAAATTTCTCTCTCTTGTGGTGTATCCAGTCCACGGGTTCATCATTTCTTGTGGGATATTCTCCTTCCCAACAAGAAGTTGCAAAGAGGACACCCACAGCAGTGCTGTCCTATATAGCTCCTCCCCTAACCCCCACCTCCAGTCATTCGACCGAAGACAAGTAAGAAAAAGGAGAAACTATAGGGTGCAGTGTTGACTGTAGTTTTAAAAGTAAAAACACTTGCCTTAAAGTGACAGAGCGGGCCGTGGACTGGATACCCCACAACAGAAAAATATATGAGGTAAGCATAAATTTTGTTTTCTCTTGTAAGTTGTATCCAGTCCACGGGTTCATCCATTACTTGTGGGATACCAATACCAAAGCTTTAGGACACGGATGAAGGGAGGGACAAGGCAGGAACTTAAACGGAAGGCACCACTGCCTGTAAGACCTTTCTCCCAAATATAGCCTCCGAGGAAGCAAAAGTATAAAATTTGTAGAATTTAGAAAAAGTTTGAAGCGAAGACCAAGTCGCCGCCTTACAAATCTGTTCAACAGAGGCCTCATGTTTAAAAGCCCATGTGAAAGCTACCGCTCTAGTAGAATGAGCTGTAATTCTTTCAGGAGGCTGCTGGCCAGCAGTCTCATAAGCTAACCGAATTATGCTTCTCAGCCAAAAAGAAAGAGAAGTTGTCGAAGCCTTTTGGCCTCTCCTCCTTCCAGAGTAGACAACAAACAATGTTTGACGAAAATCCTTAGTAGCTTGTAAATAAAAAACTTTAAAGCACGAACCACGTTGATTGTGTAACAGACGTTCCTTCTTTGACGAAGGATTAGGACACAGAGACGGAACAATTTCCTGATTGATATTCTTATTAGATACTACCTTAGGAAGAAACCCAGGTTTGGTACGAAAAACTACCTTATCTGCATGGAAGATCAGATAAGGGGAATCACACTGTAAGGCAGATAACTCTGAAACTCTTCGAGAATCCCTGGTCTCTTGATCCAGATTTAACAGAGGAGACAAATCTGTGTAGTCCCCATTCCACTGGTTGAGCATGCAAAGTTGCAGTGGTCTGAGATGTAGGCGGGCAAACGGAACTATGTCCATTGCCGCTACCATTAGGCCGATCATTTCCATACACTGAGCCACTGACGGCCGAGAAGTGGAATAAAGAGCACGGCAGAAAGTTAGAAGCTTTGATATCCTGACCTCTGTCAGAAATTTTTTCATTTCTACTGAATCTATCAGAGTTCCTAGGAAGGAAACTCTTGTGAGAGGAGAGAGAGAACTCTTTTCTCTGTTCACTTTCCACCCGTGAGACCTCAGAAAGGCCAGAACAATGTCCGTATGGGACTTGGCGATTTGAAAAGTCGACGCCTGGATCAGAATGTCGTCTAGGTAAGGGGCCACCGCTATGCCCCGCGGCCTTAGAAACGCCAGAAGGGACCTTAGAACCTTCGTAAAGATTCTTGGCGCCGTGGCTAACCCGAAGGGAAGAGCCACAAACTGGTAATGCCTGTCTAAGAAGGCGAACCTGAGGAACTGATGATGATTTCTGTGAATCGGAATGTGAGATAAGCATCCTTTAAGTCCACGGTAGTCATATATTGACCCTCCTGGATCATAGGTAGGATGGTTCGGATTGTCTCCATCTTGAAGGATGGGACCCTGAGAAATTTGTTTAGGATCTTGAGATCCAAGATTGGTCTGAAAATTCCCTCTTTTTTGGGAACTATAAACAGGTTTGAATAGAAACCCTGCCCCTGTTCCTCCCTTGGAACTGGGTGGATCACTCCCATAACCAGTAGGTCTTGAACGCAACGTAAGAATGCCTCTCTCTTTATCTGGATTGCAGATAGTTGTGAGAGATGAAATCTCCCCTTTGGAGATGAACCCTTGAATTCCAGAAGATATCCCTGGGAAACAAACAAACAATCTCTAGTGCCCAGCAGTGTTAATTTCGTCGACTACAACTAGACTAAAATGACTATAAAACTAAAGAAATTCTGATGACTAAAATACGACTAAAACTAAAATGACATTTTAGTCAAAAGACTATGACTAAAACTAAATCAAAATTACATTTAAGTCAAAAAAGACTATGACTAAAACTAAATCAAAATTACATTTTAGTCAAAAGACTATGACTAAAACTAAATCAAAATGACATTTTAGTCAAAAGACTATGACTAAAACTAAATCAAAATGTGCTGACAAAAACATTTTATGCAAGGTGTTAATCAATCCCTATCCAATTACTGCTCTTTTGTAAAATTTACTAAACTTAATTTTATTAAATTTTAAGCTAAATAAAGACGTTATATACCACAACAGTTAAATTTGTTAAATATGTATTGCATGTTCAAACCTTAATACCATAAATAAAATCAGATTAATAAACCTTTACTCCAGGAGTATATAATGAGTTTGGAAGTTCTAGAGCAGTGCTAATATCGTTGCCTAAATTTTTTCGAATCTGTGAACAATTAATTGATTCTTCCTATAGAAATAAGAATAACCCACGAGTATCGGTTTAAATTATGCTGTGCCTGTGCTAGCTGCAGAAACTTTTTGTTGTGTTGAGTTACTTGATACTTGTTTTAATTATTAACAGAGAACTGTTAAAGTTTTTATATTGGGTAATATGTTCAAAACAGCCAATACAGTTTTGTTTTTTTATATTTTAAAGTTTAATAAAGATGTTACATATTTAACAACGTCTAAATCTGTTTCTGTATTGCATGTTTAAACCTTAATACTATAAATAATAACAGGTGTTATGTTTACTCCTGGAGTATATAATCAGTTTGCAAATTATAGAGAAATGCTTAAATAATGCATTAAACTTTAACTAAACCTCTTAGATTTTAGTCGACTAAAATCTTACTGGAGATTCAGTCGACTAAAACTAGACTAAAACTAAAACAATTCAGATGACTAAAATACGACTAAAACTAAAATGGCATTTTAGTCAAAAGACTAAAACTAAGACTAAATTGAAATTTGCCGTCAAAATTAACACTGGTGCCCAGGGATCCTGGACGTCTCTTGTCCAAGCCTGGGCGAAGAGAGAAAGTCTGCCCCGACTAGATCCGGTCCCGGATCGGGGGCTACTCCTTCATGCTGTCTTAGGGGCAGCAGCAGGTTTTTTGGCCTGCTTCCCCTTGTTCCAAGCCTGGTTAGGTCTCCAGACTGGTTTGGACTGGGCAAAATTTCCCTCTTCTTTTGCATTAGAGGAAGCTGAAGCTGCGCCACTCTTGAAGTTTCGAAAGGCCCTTAATTTGTTGGACCTATCCTGAGGAAGGGCGTGACCTTTTCCTCCGGTAATATCAGAGATGATCTCCTTCAGGCAGACACGAATAGGGTCTGTCCCTTGAAGGGGATGTTAAGAAGCTTAGACTTTGAAGTAACGTCTGCTGACCAGGACTTAAGCCATAACGCCCTATGCGCCAGAATGGCAAAACCTGAATTCTTAGCAGTTAGCTTGGTTAAAAGAAAAACGGCGTCAGAAATAAAGGAATTAGCCAACTTAAGAGCTTTAATCCTGTCTAAAATATCATCTAACGGGGTCTCCACCTGTAGAGCCTCCTTAAGAGACTCAAACCAAAAAGCCGATGCAGCAGTAACTGGGGCAATGCATGCAAGAGGCTGGAGAATAAAACCTTGATGTATAAAAATTTTCTTAAGGAGACCCTCCAATTTTTTATGCATAGGATCTAGGAAAGGACAACTGTCCTCAACGGCGTTAGTTGTACGCTTAGCTAGGGTAGAAACAGCTCCCTCCACCTTAGGGACCCTCTGCCACGAGTCCTGTATGGCGACATCTATGGGAAACATCTTTTTAAAAGCAGGAGGGGGAGAGAACGGCACACCTGGTCTATCCCATTCCTTAGTAATAATTTCCGAAAACCTCTTAGGGACTGGAAAAACATCAGTGTAAACAGGCACTGCAAAGTATTTGTCCATTTTACACAACTTCTCTGGAACTACAATGGGGTCACAGTCATCCAGAGTCGCTAAAAACTCCCTGAGCAATAAGCGGAGGTGTTCGAGCTTAAATTTAAACGCTGTCATTTCAGAATCGGACCGAAGTAAAGCCTTCCCTGAATCTGAAATGTCACCCTCAGATAGAAACTCCCTTGCACCAGCTTCGGAGCATTGTGAGGGTAAATCGGACACAGCTATTAAAGCGTCAGAAAGCTCTGTATTTGTTCTAGCCCCAGAGCTGTCTCGCTTTCCTTGTAACCCTGGCAGTTTGGACAATACCTCTGTGAGGGTAGAATTCATAACTGCCGCCATGTCCTGTAAGGTAAAAGAATTAGACGCGCTAGATGTACTTGGAAAACACTTTAATAAATGTGAAACAGCAATTAAACAAAAACGGTACTGTGCCTTTAAGAGGAAAAAAACTAGCACATAAACTGCAAAACAGTGTTAAAAGGTAGTAAACTCTTCAAAATTTTTACAGTGTGTATAAGGGACTAAAGCAACATCGCACCCACTTGCAAATGGATGATTAACCCCATAGCCCCCAAAACGGATTTAAAAAAATGGTAAAAGACAGTTAAGCACCTTGCCACAGCTCTGCTGTGGTTCCTACCTGCCCTCAAATACGATTAGGGAAGAAATAAGCCCTCTATAGTGGTCCTCAGATGCAAGAGGACTTCTCTAGGGAAGCTGGATGTCTCAGTCTGGAAGAAACTGCGCATCTAAAGCGCGAAAATAGGCCCCTCCCACCATGTATTCGATGTCAGAGGGACATTAAGGAAATACTCCTAGGAGTATCTGACTAGCCATGTGGAAAACTAGGCCCCAACTAAAGACTTATCACCCTCAGAGAAAAAAAACGTTCTATTTAGAAACATGTAAACGTTTTGTCACTAAGTAATATGAGTATTAACATGAGTATTACCCTGTTTTGTAAGCATGATTCCAGTCGTTGTAAAATCAACAAGGCTCTGTCAGCATTTTCTAGAACTTATCTCTGCAGACCGTTCCCCCAAATGAAGAAGTTTTCCCATACTCTTCAGTTATGTGTGAGAACAGCAATGGACCTTAGTTACAAACCGCTAAGATCATCAACCTCCAGGCAGAATTCTTCTTCTAATTTCTGCCTGAGAGTAAAACAGTACAACGCCGGTACCGTTTAAAAATAACAAACTCTTGATTGAAGGTAAAACTACACTAAGACACCACATATCTCTTTATACTTCCTATCTTGTCGAGAGTTGCCAAGAGAATGACTGGAGGTGGGGGTTAGGGGAGGAGCTATATAGACAGCTCTGCTGTGGGTGTCCTCTTTGCAACTTCCTGTTTGGAAGGAGAATATCCCACAAGTAATGGATGAACCCGTGGACTGGATACACCTTACAAAATAAATAATAATATTAATAACAAATATGGCCTGCCAGAAGGCAAAGTTAATCTCTAGATTATTTGCAGCATTTAAAAAAAACAAAAAAAAAAGGAAATTTATGCTTACCTGATAAATTTATTTATTTTACGATATGACGAGTCCACGGATTTCATCCTTACTTTTGGGATTACGTCTCCATGTCAGCAGGAGGAGGCAAAGAGCACCACAGCAGAGCTGTATATATAGCTCCTCCCTTCCCTCCCACTCCAGTCATTCGACCGAAGTTAGGAAGAGAAAGGAAAAGCCAAGGTGCAGGTGACTGAAGTTTAATACAAATAAAGACCTGTCTGAAAAAAATGACAGGGTGGGCCGTGGACTCGTCATATCGTAAAAGAAATAAAATTTATCAGGTAAGCATAAATTTCCTTTTATTTTACAACATATGACGAGTCCACGGATTCCATCCTTACTTATGGGATACAATACCAAAGCAATAGGACACGGATGAAAGGGAGGGACAAGACAGGAACCTAAATGGAAGGCACCACTGCTTGAAGAACCTTTCTCCCAAAAACAGCCTCAGACAAGGCTAAAGTATCAAATTTGGAAAATTTTGAAAAAGTGTGAAGAGACGACCAAGTTGCAGCCTTGCAAATCTGTTCAACCGAAGCATCATTTTTAAATGCCCATGAGGAAGCCACAGCCCTAGTAGAATGAGCCGTAATTCTTTCAGGAGGCTGCTGTCCAGCAGTTTCATATGCCAAACGGATGATACTCTTCAGCCAAAAAGAAAGAGAGGTAGCCGTAGCTTTCTGGCCCCTACGTCTTCCAGAAAAAAAAATGAATAATGAAGATGATTGACAAAAATCTTTAGTCGCCTGCAAGTAAAACTTTAAGGCACAAACCACGTCCAAGTTATGTAACAGACCCTACTTCTTAGAAGAAGGATTAGGACACAAAGAAGGAAAAACAATTTCCTGATTAATATTCTTATTAGAAACAACCTTAGGAAGGAAACCAGGTTTGGCACGTAAGACCACCTTATCAGAATGGAAAATAAGATAAGGAGAATCACATTGTAACGCAGAAAGCTCAGAAACTGTGAGAGCAGAAGAAATAGCAACCAAAAATAAAACTTTCCAAGATAACAACTTAAATTCAAACTCCAAAGAGGAGCAATTGGTCTAAACACAGGCCTGATTCTAGTCAGAGCCTGACAAAAAGATTGAACATCTGAAACATCTGCCAAACGTTTGTGTAGCAAAATAGATAAAGCAGAAATCTGTCCCTTTAAGGAACTTGCTGACAATCCTTTCTCCAATCCTTCTTGGAGAAAAGATAAAATCCTGGGAATCCTAATCCTACTCCATGAGTAGCCCTTGGATACGCGCCAATAAAGATATTTACGCCATATCTTATGGTAAATTTTTCTAGTAACAGGCTTACGGGCCTGAATCAGGGTATCAATGACCGAGTCAGAAAACCCTCGCTTAGATAAAATCAAGTGTTCAATCTCCAAGCAGTCAGCTGCAGAGAAATTAGAATCGGATGATGAAAGGGTCCCTGAATGAGAAGGTCCTGCCTCAATGGAAGCTTCCACGGTGGCAGAGAGGACATGTCCACCAGATCGGCATACCAAGTCCTGCGAGGCCACGCAGGAGCGATGAGAAACACTGACGCCCTCTCCTGTTTAATCCGAGCGATCATCCGGGGAAGGAGAGCAAACGGTGGAAACACATAAGCTAGGTTGAACGACCAAGGCACTGCCAAGGCATCTATCAGTTCGGCCTGAGGATCCCTGGACCTGGATCCGTATCTCGGGAGCTTGGCATTCTGACGAGATGCCATAAGATCCCGCTCTGGTCTGCCCCATCTGAGAATCAGGGTGGCAAAGACCTCCGGATGGAGTTCCCATAACCCCGGATGAAACGTCTGTCTGCTCAAAAAATCCGCTTCCCAGTTGTCCACTCCTGGGATGTAGATTGCTGACAGATAACAAGAGTGAGCCTCCGCCCACCAAATTATTTTGGATACTTCTGTCATCACTAAGCAACTCCTTGTTCCTCCCTGATGATTGATGGAGGACACAGTCGTGATGTTGTCCGACTGAAATTGGATGAACTTGGCCGAAGCCAGCAGAGACCAAGTCTGAAGTGCATTTAATATTGCTCTCAATTCCAGAATGTTGATTGGAAGTAGAGACTCCGACCGAGTCCATACACCCTGAGCCTTCAGGGAAATCCATACAGCACCCCAACCTAGTAGACTAGCGTCTGTTGTCACTATTACTCATGAGGGTCTGCGAAAGCACGTCCCTTGGGACAGATGATTCGGCGACAACCATCAAAGAAGAGAGTCTCTTTTCTCCTGATCCAACTCTATCTGAGGTGACAAATTTGCATAATCTCCATTCCACTGCCTGAGCATGCTCAGTTGTAGAGGTCTGAGATGAAAACGAGCAAACGGAATGATGTCCATAGCTGCCACCATCAACCCGATAACCTCCATGCACTGAGCCACTGATGGCCAAAGATTGGATTGAAGGGGTCGGCATGTATTCAGAATCTTTAACTTTCTGACTTCAGTCAAAAAGATCTTCATGGATACAGAATCTTTTAGAGTTCCCAGGAAAGGAACCTTTGTCTGTAAAATTAATTAACTCTTTTCTAGATTCACCTTCCACCCGTGAGTCCTTAGAAAGGATAGGACAATGTCGGTATGCGACCTTGTCAGCTGATAAGACGACGCCTGGATCAGAATATCGTCCAGATAGGGCGCCACTGCAATGCCCCGCAGTCTGAGAACCGCCAACAGGGACCCTAGAACCTTTGTGAAGATCCTGGGTGCCGTGGCCAGCCCGAAAGGAAGAGCCACAAACTGAAAATGTCTGTCCAGGAAGGCAAACCTTAGGAACTGGTGATGATCTTTGTGGATAGGAATATGAAGATATGCATCCTTTAAGTCCACGGTAGTCATATATTGACCCTCCTGGATCAATGGAAGGATTGTCCGAATAGTCTCCATCTTGAACGATGGAACTCTGAGAAATTTGTTTAGACTCTTGAGATCTAAAATGGGTCGGAACGTTCCCTCTTTTTTGGGAACCACAAAAAGATTTGAGTAAAACCCCTGCCCCTATTCCTGTTTTGGAACGGGACAAATTACTCCCATAGTGGAGAGGTCTTTTACACAACGTAAGAACGCCTCTCTTTTTATCTGGTCTACAGACAATCATGAAAGAAGAAACCTTCCCCTTGGGAAAGAATTTTTGAACTCCAGCTGATACCCTTGAGACACGATTTCCAGTGTCCAGGGATCCTGAACGTCTCTTATCCAAGCCTGGACAAATAGAGAAAGTCTGCCCCCTACTAGAGTCGGTCCCGGATCGGGGGCCGCCCCTTCATGCTGTTTTAGGAGCAGCAGCGGGCTTCTTGGGTTGTTTACCCTTGTTCCAAGCCTGGTTGGGTCTCCAGATGGACTTGGTTTGTGTAAAATTCACTTCCTGTTTTGCGGAAGAAGAAGGGACTCCCTTGAAATTTCGAAAGGAACAAAAATTACTCTGTTTACCCCTTTGTTTAGTTGTCTTATCCTGAGGTAGGAGGAAACCCTTACCTCCCGTAATGTCTGAAATGATTTCTTTCAAGTCAGGCCCAAACAGGGTCTTTCCTTTGAAAGGAATAGCCAAAATCTTTGATTTAGAGGACACATCCACAGACCAAGATTTCAACCATAAAGCTCTTCTCGCTAAAATGGCAAATCCTGCATTCTTGGCCGCCAGCTTGGCAATCTGAAAGGTGGCATCCGTAACAAAAGAATTAGCCAGCTTTAGGGCCTTAATTCTATCTAGTATTTCCTCTAAAGGAGTCTCAGTCTTAAGAGACTCCTCTAAGGCGTCAAACCAAAAGGCTGCGGCAGTTGTAACTGGCACAATACAAGCCGTCGGTTGTAATAGAAAACCCTGATGAATAAATATCTTTTTTAGAAGACCCTCTAACTTTTTATCCATAGGATCTTTGAAAGCACAACTGTCCTCAATAGGAATAGTTGTACGCTTAGCCAGGGTAGATATAGCTCCCTCCACCTTAGGGACCGTTTACCAAGAATCCCGAACAGTGTCGAATATAGGATACATTTTATTAAAATTAGGAGAAGGTGAGAACGGGATACCCGGTCTTTCCCATTCCCTTGTAATAACTTCCGAAATTCTCTTAGGAACCGGAAACACATCAGAATAATAAAGGACCTCTAGGTATTTGTCCATCTTACACAATTTCTCTGGTGGTACCACAATAGAGTCACAGTCATCCAGAGTCGCTAAAACCTCCCTAAGTAATAAGCGGAGGTGTTCAAGCTTAAATCTGAAGGACATGACGTCCGAGTCTGTCTGAGGTAACGCACTCCCTGAGTCGGAAAGTTCTCCCTCAGACAGAAGCTCCCTACCCCCCAAATCAGATCCCTGGGAGGGTACATCAGAGATAGCCATCAAGGCATCAGAAGGCGCAGGAACCAAAGTGGCTTCTGTCCTGCTGCGTTTGCCTGTAACACTGGCAACTCTGTAAGGGTGGATGACATAATTGCAGCTATATCCTGCAGAGTAAATTAATTGGACGCAGTTGAAGAACATGGCGTCGCTTGCGTGAGTGTTAAGGGCTGTGACGCTTGGGGAGAAAGAATTGGCATACCATGAGTCTCATCAGTCTGAGAAACATCCTGCGCTATATCTTTGTTAAAAAAAAACAAAATTTATGCTTACCTGATAAATTCCTTTCTCCTGTAGTGTAGTCAGTCCACGGGTCATCCATTACTTATGGGATTATAACTCCTCCCTAACAGGAAGTGCAAGAGGATCACCCAAGCAGAGCTGCTATATAGCTCTTCCCCTCTACGTCATACCCAGTCATTCGACCGAAAACCAAACGAGAAAGGAGAAACTATAGGGTGCAGTGGTGACTGGAGTATAATTTAAAATTTAGACCTGCCATAAAAAACAGGGCGGGCCGTGGACTGACTACACTACAGGAGAAAGGAATTTATCAGGTAAGCATAAATTTTGTTTTCTCCTGTTAAGTGTAGTCAGTCCACGGGTCATCCATTACTTATGGGATACCAATACCAAAGCTAAAAGTACACGGATGACGGGAGGGACAGGCAGGATCTTTACACGGAAGGAACCACTGCCTGAAGAACCTTTCTCCCAAAAACAGCCTCTGAAGAAGCAAAAGTGTCAAATTTGGAAAATTTGGAAAAAGTGTGAAGTGAAGACCAAGTCGCAGCCTTGCAAATCTGTTCAACAGAGGCCTCATTTTTAAAGGCCCAAGTGGAAGCCACGACTCTGGTAGAATGAGCTGTAATTCTTTCAGGAGGCTGCTGTCCAGCAGTCTCATAGGCTAAACGTATTATGCTACGAAGCCAAAAGGAGAGAGAGGTAGCCGAAGCCTTTTGACCTCTCCTCTGTCCAGAATAAACGACAAACAGGGAAGAAGTTTGTCGAAAATCTTTAGTTGCCTGCAAATAAAATTTCAGGGCACGGACAACGTCCAGATTGTGCAGAAGTCGTTCCTTCTTTGAGGAAGGGTTAGGGCACAATGATGGAACAACAATCTCTTGATTGATATTCCTGTTAGTGACTACCTTAGGTAAGAACCCAGGTTTAGTACGCAGAACTACCTTGTCTGAACGGAAAATCAGATAAGGAGAATCACAATGTAAGGCCGATAACTCCGAGACTCTTCGAGCCGAGGAAATAGCCATTAAAAACAGAACTTTCCAAGATAACAGCTTGATATCAATGGAATGAAGGGGTTCAAACGGAACACCCTGTAAAACGTTAAGAACCAAGTTTAAGCTCCATGGCGGAGCAACAGTTTTAAACACAGGCTTAATCCTGGCCAAAGCCTGACAAAAAGCCTGAACGTCTGGAGCTTCTGACAGACGTTTGTGTAAAAGGATGGACAAAGCTGAGATCTGTCCCTTTAACGAACTAGCGGATAAACCCTTTTCTAAACCTTCTTGTAGAAAAGACAATATCCTAGGAATCCTAACCTTACTCCATGAGTAACTCTTGGATTCGCACCAATGCAAGTATTTGCGCCATATTTTATGGTAAATTTTCCTGGTAACAGGCTTCCTAGCCTGTTTTAAGGTATCAATCACGGACTCCGAGAATCCACGCTTTGATAGAATCAAGCGTTCAATCTCCATGCAGTCAGCCTCAGAGAAATAAGATTTGGATGTTTGAAAGGACCCTGAACCAGAAGGTCCTGTCTCAGAGGTAGAGACCATGGCGGACAGGACGACATGTCCACTTGGTCTGCATACCAGGTCCTGCGTGGCCACGCAGGCGCTATTAGAATCACCGATGCTCTCTCCTGTTTGATCCTGGCAATCAATCGAGGAAGTATCGGGAAGGGTGGAAACACATAAGCCATGTTGAAGGCCCAAGGTGCTGTTAGAGCATCTATCAGAACCGCTCCCGGGTCCCTGGACCTGGATCCGTAACAAGGAAGTTTGGCGTTCTGGCGAGACGCCATGAGATCCAGATCTGTTTTGCCCCAACGCCGAAGTATTTGGGCGAAGACCTCCGGATGAAGTTCCCACTCCCCCGGATGAAAAGTCTGGCGACTTAGAAAATCCGCCTCCCAGTTCTCCACACCTGGGATGTGGATCGCTGATAGGTGGCAAGAGTGAGACTCTGCCCAGTGAATTATCTTTGAGACTTCCATCATCGCTAGGGAACTCCTTGTCCCTCCCTGATGGTTGATGTAAGCCACAGTCGTGATGTTGTCCGACTGAAACCTGATGAACCTCAGAGTTGCTAACTGAGGCCAAGCCAGAAGGGCATTGAAAACTGCTCTTAATTCCAGAATATTTATGGGAAGGAGACTCTCCTCCTGAGTCCATGATCCCTGAGTCTTCAGGGAATTCCAGACAGCGCCCCAACCTAGCAGGCTGGCGTCTGTTGTTACAATCGTCCAATCTGGCCTGCTGAAGGGCATCCCCTTGGACAGGTGTGGCCGAGAGAGCCACCATAGAGGAGAATTTCTGGTCTCTTGATCCAGATTCAGCATAGGCGACAAATCTGAGTAATCCCCATTCCACTGACTTAGCATGCACAATTGCAGTGGTCTGAGATGCAGGCGTGCAAAGGGTACTATGTCCATTGCCGCTACCATTAAGCCGATTACCTCCATGCATTGAGCCACTGACGGGTGTGGAATGGAATGAAGGACACGGCAAGCATTTAGAAGTTTTGTTAACCTGTCCTCTGTCAGGTAAATTTTCATTTCTACAGAATCTATAAGAGTCCCTAAGAAGGGAACTCTTGTGAGTGGCAATAGAGAACTCTTTTCTTCGTTCACTTTCCACCCATGTGACCTTAGAAATGCCAGTACTAACTCTGTATGAGACTTGGCAGTTTGGAAACTTGACGCTTGTATCAGAATGTCGTCTAGGTACGGAGCTACCGATATTCCTCGCGGTCTTAGTACCGCCAGGAGAGAACCCAGAACCTTTGTAAAGATTCTTGGAGCAGTAGCTAACCCGAAGGGAAGAGCTACAAACTGGTAATGCCTGTCTAGGAAGGCAAACCTTAGATACCGGTAATGATCTTTGTGAATCGGTATGTGAAGGTAGGCATCCTTTAAATCCACTGTGGTCATGTACTGACCCTTTTGGATCATGGGTAAGATTGTCCGAATAGTTTCCATTTTGAACGATGGAACTCTTAGGAATTTGTTTAGGATCTTTAAATCCAAGATTGGTCTGAAGGTTCCTTCTTTCTTGGGAACCACAAACAGATTTGAGTAAAACCCTTGTCCGTGTTCCGACCGCGGAACCGGGTGGATCACTCCCATTAGTAAAAGATCTTGTACACAGCGTAGAAACGCCTCTTTCTTTATCTGGTTTGCTGACAACCTTGAAAGATGAAATCTCCCTTTTGGAGGAGAAGCTTTGAAGTCCAGAAGATATCCCTGAGATATGATCTCTAACGCCCAGGGATCCTGGACATCTCTTGCCCAAGCCTGGGCGAAGAGAGAAAGTCTGCCCCCTACTAGATCCGTTTCCGGATTGGGGGCCCTCACTTCATGCTGTCTTAGGGGCAGCAGCAGGTTTTCTGGCCTGCTTGCCCTTGTTCCAGGTCTGGTTAGGTTTCCAGCCCTGTCTGTAGCGAGCAACAGTTCCTTCCTGTTTTTGAGCGGAGGAAGTTGATGCTGCTCCTGCCTTGAAGTTACGAAAGGCACGAAAATTAGACTGTCTAGCCCTTGGTTTGGCTCTGTCTTGAGGCAGGGCATGGCCCTTACCTCCAGTAATGTCAGCGATAATTTCTTTCAAACCGGGCCCGAATAATGTCTGCCCTTTGAAAGGTATGTTAAGCAATTTAGATTTAGAAGTCACATCGGCTGACCAGGATTTTAGCCACAGCGCTCTGCGCGCCTGAATGGCGAATCCGTAATTCTTAGCCGTAAGCTTAGTTAAATGTACTACGGCATCAGAAATAAATGAATTAGCTAGCTTAAGGACTCTAAGCTTGTCTATAATTTCATCCAATGGAACTGAGCTAATGGTCTCTTCTAGAGACTCAAACCAGAATGCCGCCGCAGCCGTGACAGGCGCAATGCATGCAAGGGGTTGTAATATAAAACCTTGTTGAGTAAACATTTTCTTAAGGTAACCCTCTAACTTTTTATCCATTGGATCTGAAAAGGCACAGCTATCCTCCACCGGGATAGTGGTACGCTTAGCCAGAGTAGAAACTGCTCCCTCCACCTTAGGGACCGTCTGCCATAAGTCCCGTGTGGTGGCGTCTATTGGAAACATTTTTCTAAAAATAGGAGGGGGGGAAAAGGGTACACCGGGCCTATCCCACTCCTTGGTAATAATCTCTGTAAGCCTCTTGGGTATCGGAAAAACGTCAGTACACGCCGGTACCGCATAGTATCTATCCAGCCTACATAATTTCTCTGGGATTGCAACCGTGTTACAATCATTCAGAGCCGCTAATACCTCCCCTAATAATACACGGAGGTTCTCAAGCTTAAATTTAAAATTTGAAATGTCTGAGTCCAGTTTATTTGGATCAGATCCGTCACCCACAGAATGAAGCTCTCCGTCTTCATGTTCTGCCAATTGTGACGCAGTATCAGACATGGCTCTAACATTATCAGCGTACTCTGTTCTCACCCCAGAGTGGTCGCGTTTACCTCTAAGTTCTGGCAATTTAGATAAAACTTCAGTCATAACATTAGCCATGTCTTGTAAAGTGATTTGTAATGGCCGCCCTAATGTACTTGGCGCCACAATATCACGCACCTCCTGAGCGGGAGATGCAGGTACTGACACGTGAGGAGAGTTAGTCGGCATAACTTTCCCCTCGTTGTCTGGTGAAATTTTCTTAACATGTACAGATTGGCTTTTATTTAAAGTAGCATCAATGCAATTAGTACACAAATTTCTATTGGGCTCCACATTGGCCTTTGAACATATTGCACAAAGAGATTCCTCTGTGTCAGACATGTTTAAACAAACTAGCAATTAGCCTAGCAAGCTTGGAAAATACTTTTCAAATAAATTTACAAGCAATATAAAAAACGTTACTGTGCCTTTAAGAAGCACACAAAAACTGTCACAGTTGAAATAACAATGAACCGGATTAGTTATAGAAACCAAATTTTTACAGTAAATGCATTAAGTTAGCAAAGGATTGCACCCACTAGCAAATGGATGATTAACCCCTTAATACCAAAAAACAGATAACAATTGAAAATATAAACGTTTTTATCACAGTCAAAGCACAGTCTCACAGGTCTGCTGTGAGTGATTACCTCCCTCAAAACTAGTTTTGGAGACCCCTGAGCTCTATAGAGACGTCCTGGATCATGCAGGGAGAAAAAGGCAGACTGTGACTGAATTTCTACTGCGCAATAAAGCGCCAAAATAGGCCCCTCCCACTCATAATACAACAGTGGGGAAGCTCAGTAAACTGATTTAATTCATAACAAACGACAGCCATGTGGAAAATAATGCCCATAAAATTTTTCACCAAGTACCTCAGAGAAATAAACGATTAACATGCCAGTAAACGTTTTAAATATAAATTATGAAATGTTATTAAAAAGCCTGCTGCTAGCCGCTCTCACTGCAGAATAGGCTAAAAGTTATATGTATACAGTATTTTCTTAGTGAAGTGCCATTCCCCAGAAATACTTCAGTGTAAACATACATACATATCAGCCTGATACCAGTTGCTACTACTGCATTTAAGGCTGTACTTACATTACATCGGTATTAGCAGTATTTTCTCAGTCAATTCCATTCCTTAGAAAATAATATACTGCAACATACCTCCTTGCAGGTGAACCTGCCCGCTGTCCCCTGTTCTGAAGTTACCTCGCTCCTCAGAATGGCCGAGAACAGCAAATGGATCTTAGTTACGTCCGCTAAGATCATACACAAACTCAGGTAGATTCTTCTTCTAATGCTGCCTGAGAAAAAAACAACACACTCCGGTGCCCTTTAAAATAACAAACTTTTGATTGAAGAAATAAAAACTAAGTTTAACAACCACAGTCCTCTCACACGTCCTATCTATTAGTTAGGTGCAAGAGAATGACTGGGTATGACGTAGAGGGGAGGAGCTATATAGCAGCTCTGCTTGGGTGATCCTCTTGCACTTCCTGTTAGGGAGGAGTTATAATCCCATAAGTAATGGATGACCCGTGGACTGACTACACTTAACAGGAGAAATATCTTTACGTTGTAGTGCCCTCTCAGTGCATGAGGGACAAAAAGTAAGCGGGGGTTCCACAATGGCATCTTAGCACATGGAACAAGTACTGGCTTCAAGGTCATCCATAGTAAAAAAACAGAAAATTGTATTCAGTAATATCAAACACTTTTATGCACAATCTGTTAATTTAGAATAAAAACGCTCTTTATGCACAATTTGTTATTAAGAATAAAAACAACCGTGCCTTTAAGAGAAAAGAAAGGCCTTTGCGCAACACACTTGTGCGACTGAAAAACACTAATAATTGTGGCCTTGCAAATATAAATATCGCAGTTATATGTATCCCGTGAGTAATTTACTAACTCCTAAACGATAATTGCACCTGCAAACTTATCTACTTCAGATTTGTCACCACGCCACAGCTCCGCTGCGGGGCTTACCTGCCCTCTCACTGAGACACAGTACCGTCACTCACGCAGCAGAGTGTCTAGACCACTTGCGTTCTAACTACCCATGCGGTAGAGACAGAACACTAAAGCCAAACATACAATAGACTCCCAGACAGGCACTGCGCTGCTTCTACTTGCGCGCAAAAGAGTGCCCCGCCTGTCGAGGGCGTGTCAAAGCGGGACTCCCACACGGCTCATAATGTAAATCAAAGCACATAAAAAAGGAGCCACCAGAGTATCGTTGCACCTTATAAAAGTGCCCCACATGAAGCCAGTCCCCCAGTAAAAAAAAAAAAAAGACACCTCACACTGCCATGCCTATATCAAGCATAATAAACATCATGAGATCCAGAGATCACTCCAAGAGCCCCCAGCGTCAGCCCATACATAAAAAGGGTTAAACAGTGTAAATTTCTACCACATTAATCCCTAATGACCCCTGCCTCAAGCAGTCCCCTCTGTTTACCCCAGCCATATCCTGCTATTATAATAGGGCACAGACAACGGTCAGTATATAGAGAGACACAGTCCTTTCTGAGGTACCAAGTGTCACAGAAATAAAGACTGCACATACCTCCATGTTGAGTAACAACATGACTCGTCCCACACTGCAAGAGGCCCTTCATCTCCTCCAGGAATCTGTGGGAACAAACTGAGTCTTAGATAAAACTTGCTAAGACCATATTCATCAGGGCAGCCCTCCTTGGGAGTCACAGAGGACGAATGTAATCTGCACAGACCCTATAGCTGCACCCTGAGTAAAATAGTACACACTGGCACCATTTGAAAATAATAAACTCTTGACTGAAGAATCTAAACTAACAACTCACTTAGAATGACTGGAGTGGGAGGGAAGGGAGGAGATATATATATACAGCTCTGCTGTGGTGCTCTTTGCCTCCTCCTGCTGACAAGGAGGCGTAATCCCATAAGTAAGGATGAAATCCATGGACTCGTCATATTTTGTAAAAGAAACTAAAATTACAAAAAAACATAATTTATGCTTACCTGATAAATTCCTTTCTTCTGTAGTGTGATCAGTCCACGGGTCATCATTACTTGTGGGATATTATCTGCTCCCCTACAGGAAGTGCAAGAGGATTCACCCAGCAGAGTTGCTATATAGCTCCTCCCCTCTACGTCACCTCCAGTCATTCGACCAAGGACCAACGAGAAAGGAGAAGCCAAGGGTGTAGTGGTGACTGGAGTATAATTTAAAAAATATTTACCTGCCTTAAAAAACAGGGCGGGCCGTGGACTGATCACACTACAGAAGAAAGGAATTTATCAGGTAAGCATAAATTATGTTTTCTTCTGTTAAGTGTGATCAGTCCACGGGTCATCATTACTTGTGGGATACCAATACCAAAGCAAAAGTACACGGATGACGGGAGGGATAGGCAGGCTCTTTATACAGAAGGAACCACTGCCTGAAGAACCTTTCTCCCAAAAATAGCCTCCGAGGAAGCAAAAGTGTCAAATTTGTAAAATTTGGAAAAAACATAATTTATGCTTACCTGATAAATTCCTTTCTTCTGTTGTGTGATCAGTCCACGGGTCATCATTACTTCTGGGATATAACTCCTCCCCAACAGGAAATGCAAGAGGATTCACCCAGCAGAGCTGCATATAGCTCCTCCCCTCTACGTCAGTCCCAGTCATTCGACCAAGAATCAACGAGAAAGGAGTAACCAAGGGTGAAGTGGTGACTGGAGTATAATTTAAAAGATATTTACCTGCCTTAAAAACAGGGCGGGCCGTGGACTGATCACACAACAGAAGAAAGGAATTTATCAGGTAAGCATAAATTATGTTTTCTTCTGTTATGTGTGATCAGTCCACGGGTCATCATTACTTCTGGGATACCAATACCAAAGCAAAAGTACACGGATGACGGGAGGGATAGGCAGGCTCATTATACAGAAGGAACCACTGCCTGAAGAACCTTTCTCCCAAAAATAGCCTCCGAAGAAGCAAAAGTGTCAAATTTGTAAAATTTGGAAAAAGTATGAAGCGAAGACCAAGTTGCAGCCTTGCAAATCTGTTCAACAGAGGCCTCATTCTTAAAGGCCCAAGTGGAAGCCACAGCTCTAGTGGAGTGAGCTGTAATTCTTTCAGGAGGCTGCTGTCCAGCAGTCTCATAGGCTAAACGTATTATGCTACGAAGCCAAAAAGAGAGAGAGGTAGCAGAAGCTTTTTGACCTCTCCTCTGTCCAGAGTAAACGACAAACAAGGAAGAAGTTTGGCGAAAATCTTTAGTTGCCTGCAAGTAGAACTTGAGGGCACGAACTACATCCAGATTGTGTAAAAGACGTTCCTTCTTTGAAGAAGGATTTGGACACAAGGATGGGACAACAATCTCTTGATTGATGTTCCTGTTAGTGACTACCTTAGGTAAGAACCCAGGTTTAGTACGCAGAACTACCTTGTCTGAGTGAAAAATCAGATAAGGGGAATCACAATGTAAGGCTGATAACTCAGAGACTCTTCGAGCAGAGGAAATAGCCATTAAAAACAGAACTTTCCAAGATAACATTTTTATATCAATGGAATGAAGGGGTTCAAACGGAACACCCTGTAAAACGTTAAGAACTAAGATTAAACTCCATGGTGGAGCAACAGCTTTAAACACAGGCTTGATCCTAGCTAAAGCCTGACAAAAGGACTGGACGTCTGGACTTTCTGACAGACGTCTGTGTAACAAGATGGACAGAGCTGAAATCTGTCCCTTTAATGAACTAGCTGATAAACCCTTTTCTAAACCTTCTTGTAGAAAGGACAATATCCTAGCGATCCTAACCTTACTCCAGGAGTAACCTTTGGATTCGCACCAGTATAGGTATTTCCGCCATATTTTATGGTAAATCCTTCTGGTAACAGGCTTCCTAGCCTGAATCAGGGTATCAATAACCGACTCAGAAAAACCACGTTTTGATAAAATCAAGCGTTCAATTTCCAAGCAGTCAGCTTCAGAGAAGTTAGATTTTGATGTTTGAATGGACCCTGTATCAGAAGGTCCTGTCTTAGAGGTAGAGACCAAGGCGGACAGGATGACATGTCCACTAGATCTGCATACCAAGTCCTGCGTGGCCAAGCAGGTGCTATTAGAATTACTGATGCTCTCTCCTGTTTGATTTTGGCAATCAATCGAGGAAGCAGCGGGAAGGGTGGAAACACATAAGCCATCCTGAAGTTCCAAGGTGCTGTCAAAGCATCTATCAGAACTGCTCCCGGATCCCTGGATCTGGACCCGTAGCGAGGAAGTTTGGCGTTCTGGCGAGACGCCATGAGATCTATCTCTGGTTTGCCCCAACGTCGAAGTATTTGGGCAAAGACCTCCGGATGAAGTTCCCACTCCCCCGGATGAAGAGTCTGGCGACTCAAGAAATCCGCCTCCCAGTTCTCCACTCCCGGGATGTGGATTGCTGACAGGTGGCAAGAGTGAGACTCTGCCCAGCGAATTATCTTTGATACTTCCATCATTGCTAGGGAGCTTCTTGTCCCTCCCTGATGGTTGATGTAAGCTACAGTCGTGATGTTGTCCGACTGAAACCTGATGAACCCCCGAGTTATTAACTGGGGCCAAGCCAGAAGGGCATTGAGAACTGCTCTCAATTCCAGAATGTTTATTGGAAGGAGACTCTCCTCCTGATTCCATAGTCCCTGAGCCTTCAGAGAATTCCAGACAGCGCCCCAACCTAGTAGGCTGGCGTCTGTTGTTACAATTGTCCAGTCTGGCCTGCTGAATGGCATCCCCCTGGACAGGTGTGGCCGATGAAGCCACCATAGAAGAGAATTTCTGGTCTCTTGATCCAGATTCAGAGTAGGGGACAAATCTGAGTAATCCCCATTCCACTGACTTAGCATGCATAATTGCAGCGGTCTGAGGTGTAGGCGTGCAAACGGTACTATGTCCATTGCCGCTACCATTAAGCCGATCACCTCCATGCATTGAGCTACTGACGGGTGTTGAATGGAATGAAGGACGCGGCATGCATTTTGAAGTTTTGTTAACCTGTCTTCTGTCAGGTAAATCTTCATTTCTACAGAATCTATAAGAGTCCCCAAGAATGGAACTCTTGTGAGAGGAAAGAGAGAACTCTTCTTTTCGTTCACTTTCCATCCATGCGACCTTAGAAATGCCAGAACTAACTCTGTATGAGACTTGGCAGTTTGAAAGCTTGAAGCTTGTATTAGAATGTCGTCTAGGTACGGAGCTACCGAAATCCCTCGCGGTCTTAGTACCGCTAGAAGGGCACCCAGAACCTTTGTGAAGATTCTTGGAGCCGTAGCCAATCCGAATGGAAGAGCTACAAACTGGTAGTGCCTGTCTAAGAAGGCAAACCTTAGATACCGGTGATGATCTTTGTGGATCGGTATGTGAAGGTAAGCATCCTTTAAATCCACTGTGGTCATGTACTGACCCTCTTGGATCATGGGTAAGATTGTCCGAATAGTTTCCATTTTGAACGATGGAACTCTTAGGAATTTGTTTAGAGTCTTTAAATCTAAGATTGGCCTGAAAGTTCCCTCTTTTTTGGGAACCACAAACAGGTTTGAGTAGAACCCTTGTCCTTGTTCCGACCACGGAACCGGATGGATCACTCCCATTGTTAACAGATCTTGTACGCAGCGTAGAAACGCTTCTTTCTTTATCTGGTTTGTTGACAACCTTGACAGATGAAATCTCCCTCTTGGGGGAGATAATTTGAAGTCTAGAAGGTATCCCTGAGATATGATCTCTAGTGCCCAGGGATCCTGAACATCTCTTGCCCAGGCCTGGGCGAAGAGAGAGAGTCTGCCCCCTACTAGATCCGGTCCCGGATCGGGGGCTCTCGGTTCATGCTGTCTTTGGGGCAGCAGCAGGTTTCCTGGCCTGCTTGCTTTTGTTCCAGGACTGGTTAGGCTTCCAGCCTTGCCTGTAACGAGCAACAGCTCCTTCCTGTTTTGGTGCAGTGGAGGTTGATGCTGCTCCTGTTTTGAAATTCCGAAAGGGACGAAAATTAGACTGTCTAGCCTTAGCTTTGGCCTTGTCTTGAGGTAGGGCGTGGCCCTTACCTCCCGTAATGTCAGCGATAATTTCTTTCAAACCGGGCCCGAATAAGGACTGCCCCTTGAAAGGTATATTAAGTAATTTGGACTTAGAAGTAACATCAGCTGACCAGGATTTTAGCCACAGTGCCCTGCGTGCCTGTATGGCGAATCCTGAGTTCTTAGCCGTAAGTTTGGTTAAATGTACTACGGCCTCCGAAATGAAAGAATTAGCTAGTTTAAGGACTCTAAGCCTGTCCGTAATGTCGTCTAGCGTAGAGGAACTAAGGTTCTCTTCAAGCGACTCAATCCAAAATGCTGCCGCAGCCGTAATCGGCGCGATACATGCAAGGGGTTGTAATATAAAACCTTGTTGAACAAACATTTTCTTAAGGTAACCCTCTAATTTTTTATCCATTGGATCTGAGAAAGCACAGCTATCCTCCACCGGGATAGTGGTACGCTTAGCTAAAGTAGAAACTGCTCCCTCCACCTTGGGGACCGTTTGCCATAAGTCCCGAGTGGTGGCGTCTATTGGAAACATCTTTCTAAATATTGGAGGGGGTGAGAACGGCACACCGGGTCTATCCCACTCCTTAGTAACAATTTCAGTTAGTCTCTTAGGTATAGGAAAAACGTCAGTACTCGCCGGTACCGCAAAGTATTTATCCAACCTACACAGTTTCTCTGGTATTGCAACAGTGTTACAATCGTTGAGAGCTGCTAAGACCTCCCCTAGTAGTACACGGAGGTTCTCCAATTTAAATTTAAAATTTGAAATATCTGAGTCCAATCTGTTTGGATCAGAACCGTCACCCACAGAATGAAGCTCTCCGTCCTCATGCTCTGCGAGCTGTGACGCAGTATCAGACATGGCCCTAGCATTGTCAGCGCACTCTGTTCTCACCCCAGAGTGATCACGCTTGCCTCTTAGTTCAGGTAATTTAGACAAAACTTCAGTCATAACAGTAGCCATATCTTGTAATGTTATCTGTAATGGCCGCCCAGATGTACTAGGCGCCAAAATATCACGCACCTCCCGGGCGGGAGATGCAGGTACTGTCGCGTGAGGCGAGTTAGTCGGCATAACTCTCCCCTCGCTGTTTGGTGAAATTTGTTCACATTGTACAGATTGACTTTTATTTAAAGTAGCATCAATACAGTTAGTACATAAATTTCTATTGGGCTCCACCTTGGCATTGGAACAAATGACACAGATATCTTCCTCTGAGTCAGACATGTTTAACACACTAGCAAAAAAAAACTTACAACTTGGTTATAATCTTTTTTAGCAAAAAAACGCACTGTGCCTCAAAGAGGTACTAACGATTAAATGACAGTTGAAATAATGAACTGAAAAACAGTTATTGCATCAAACTTTAAAACAACACAACTTTTAGCAAAGGTTTGTTCCCATTAGTAAAAAACAACACTAATTAAATTTGTACATAAGAAAACAAAACAACGTTTTTTTATACACAGTCACTATAAGAATTCTCACAGCTCTGCTGAGAGAATTTACCTCCCTTCAAAGAAGTTTGAAGACCCCTGAGATCTGTCAGAGATGAACCGGATCATGCAGGAAATATAAAAGTAGCTGACTGGAATTTTTTGATGCGTAGCAAAGAGCGCCAAAAACGGCCCCTCCCTCTCCCACACAGCAGTGAAGAGAAACGAAACTGTCACAATTAAAGCAAAAAACTGCCAAGTGGAAAATAATGCCCAAATATTTATTCACACAGTACCTCAGCAATGTAAACGATTCTACATTCCAGCAAAAACGTTTAACATGAGAATAGTTATTAAAAGGATTAGTGACCTTTAACACAGTAGTTCCGGTGAAATACCATCCCCAGAATACTGAAGTGTATACATACATGTCATTTTAACGGTATGGCAGGCTTTTCTCATCAATTCCATTCAGAAAATAAAAACTGCCACATACCTCAATGCAGATTCATCTGCCCGCTGTCCCCTGATCTGAAGCCTTTACCTCCCTCAGATGGTCGAGAACAGCCATATGATCTTAACGACTCCGGTTAAAATCATAGTAAAAAATCTCTGTCAGATTCTTCCTCAAACTCTGCCAGAGAAGTAATAACACGCTCCGGTGCTATTTTAAAATAACAAACTTTTGATTGAAGTCATAAAAACTAAGTATAATCACCATAGTCCTCTCACACATCCTATCTAGTCGTTGGGTGCAAGAGAATGACTGGGACTGACGTAGAGGGGAGGAGCTATATGCAGCTCTGCTGGGTGAATCCTCTTGCATTTCCTGTTGGGGAGGAGTTATATCCCAGAAGTAATGATGACCCGTGGACTGATCACACATAACAGAAGAAAGTATGAAGCGAAGACCAAGTTGCAGCCTTGCAAATCTGTTCAACAGAGGCCTCATTTTTAAAGGCCCAAGTGGAAGCCACAGCTCTAGTGGAATGAGCTGTAATTCTTTCAGGAGGCTGCTGTCCAGCAGTCTCATAAGCTAAACGAATTATGCTACGAAGCCAAAAAGAGAGAGAGGTAGCAGAAGCTTTTTGACCTCTCCTCTGACCAGAGTAAACGACAAACAGGGAAGACGTTTGTCGAAAATCTTTAGTTGCCTGTAAATAAAATTTAAGGGCACGAACTACATCCAGATTGTGCAAAAGACGTTCCTTCCTCGAAGAAGGATTTGGGCACAAGGATGGAACAACAATCTCCTGATTGATATTCCTGTTAGTGACTACCTTAGGTAAGAACCCAGGTTTAGTACGCAGAACTACCTTATCCGAGTGAAAAATCAAATAAGGAGAATCACAATGTAAGGCTGATAACTCAGAGACTCTTCGAGCCGAGGAAATAGCCATTAAAAATAGAACTTTCCAAGATAACAACTTTATAACAATGGAATGAAGGGGTTCAAACGGAACACCCTGTAAAACGTTAAGAACAAGGTTTAAACTCCATGGTGGAGCCACAGCTTTAAACACAGGTTTAATCCTGGAAAAAGCCTGACAAAAAGCCTGAACGTCTGGAACTTCTGACAGACGCTTGTGTAACAGAATGGACAGAGCTGAGATCTGTCCCTTTAAGGAACTAGCGGATAACCCCTTTTCTAAACCTTCTTGTAGAAAAGACAATATCCTAGGAATCCTAACCTTACTCCAAGAGTAACCTTTGGATTCGCACCAATATAGGTATTTACGCCATATTTTATGGTAAATCTTTCTGGTAACAGGCTTCCTAGCCTGTATTAAAGTATCAATAACTGACTCAGAAAAACCACGCTTTGATAAGATCAAGCGTTCAATTTCCAAGCAGTCAGCTTCAGAGAAGTTAGATTTTGATGTTTGAAAGGACCCTGAATCAGAAGGTCCTGTTTCAGAGGTAAAGACCAAGGTGGACAGAATGACATGTCCACCAGATCTGTATACCAAGTCCTGCGTGGCCATGCAGGCGCTATTAGAATCACTGATGCTTTCTCCTGTTTGATTCTGGCAATCAATCGAGGAAGCATCGGGAAAGGTGGAAACACATAAGCCATCCTGAAGGTCCATGGTGCTGTCAAGGCATCTATCAGGACCGCTCCCGGATCCCTGGATCTGGACCCGTAGCGCGGAAGCTTGGCGTTCTGTCGAGACGCCATGAGATCTATCTCTGGTTTGCCCCAACGTCGAAGTATTTGGGCAAAGACCTCTGGATGAAGTTCCCACTCCCCCGGATGAAAAGTCTGACGACTTAAGAAATCCGCCTCCCAGTTCTCCACTCCCGGGATGTGGATTGCAGACAGGTGGCAAGAGTGAGACTCTGCCCAGCGAATTATCTTCGATACTTCCATCAT
Source organism: Bombina bombina (assembly GCF_027579735.1). NCBI lineage: Eukaryota > Metazoa > Chordata > Amphibia > Anura > Bombinatoridae > Bombina > Bombina bombina. Next base: position 82,126,099 of record NC_069506.1, on the reverse strand, counting down.
TGCTAGGGAGCTTCTTGTCCCTCCCTGATGGTTGATATAAGCTACAGTCGTGATGTTGTCCGACCGGAACCTGATGAACCCCCGAGCTGTTAACTGGGGTCAAGCCAGAAGAGCATTGAGGACTGCTCTCAATTCCAGAATGTTTATTGGAAGAAGACTCTCCTCCTGATTCCATAGTCCCTGAGCCTTCAGAGAATTCCAGACAGCGCCCCAACCTAGTAGGCTGGCGTCTGTTGTTACAATTGACCAGTCTGGCCTGCTGAATGGCATTCCCCTGGCCAGATGTGGCCGATAAAGCCACCATAGAAGAGAATTTCTGGTCTCTTGATTCAGATTTAGAGTGGGGGACAAATCTGAGTAATCCCCATTCCACTGACTTAGCATGCACAGTTGCAGTGGTCTGAGATGTAGGCGTGCAAAAGGAACTATGTCCATTGCTGCTACCATTAGTCCGATTACCTCCATGCATTGAGCTACTGACGGGTGTTGAATAGAATGAAGGACACGGCATGCACTTTGAAGTTTTGTTAACCTGTCCTCTGTTAGGTAAATCTTCATTTCTACAGAATCTATCAGAGTCCCCAGGAAGGGAACTCTTGTGAGTGGAAAGAGAGAACTTTTCTTTTCGTTCACTTTCCATCCATGCGACCTTAGAAATGCCAGTACTATCTCTGTATGAGATTTGGCAGTTTGAAGGCTTGAAGCTTGTATCAGTATGTCGTCTAAGTACGGAGCTACTGAAATTCCTCGCGGTCTTAGTACCGCCAGAAGAGTGCCCAGAACCTTTGTGAAGATTCTTGGAGCCGTAGCCAGTCCGAATGGAAGAGCTACAAACTGGTAATGCCTGTCTAAAAAGGCAAACCTTAGATACCGGTAATGGCTTTTGTGAATCGGTATGTGAAGGTAAGCATCCTTTAAATCCACTGTGGTCATGTACTGACCCTCTTGGATCATGGGCAAAAATGTTCGAATAGTTTCCATCTTGAACGATGGAACTCTTAGGAATTTGTTTAGGATCTTTAAATCCAAGATTGGCCTGAAGGTTCCCTCTTTTTTGGGAACTACAAACAGATTTGAGTAAAACCCTTGTCCTAGTTCCAACCGCGGAACTGGATGGATCACTCCCATTAATAAAAGATCTTGTACGCGGCGTAGAAACGCTTCCTTCTTTGTTAGGTTTGTTGACAACCTTGACAGATGAAATCTCCCTCTTGGGGGAGAGGATTTGAAGTCCAGAAGGTATCCCTGAGATATGATCTCTAACGCCCAGGGATAATGAACATCTCTTGCCCAAGCCTGGGCGAAGAGGGAAAGTCTACCCCCCACTAGATCCGGTCCCGGATCGGGGGCCCTCAATTCATGCTGTCTTAGGGGCAGCAGCAGGTTTTCTGGCCTGTTTGCCCCTGTTCCAGGACTGGTTAGGTTTCCAGCCTTGTCTGTAGCGAGCAACAGCTCCTTCCTGTTTTGGTGCAGAGGAAGTTGATGCTGCTCCTGCTTTGAAATTACGAAAGGAACGAAAATTGGACTGTCTAGCCTTGGCTTTGGCCTTGTCCTGAGGCAGGGCATGACCTTTACCTCCTGTAATGTCAGCAATAATCTCTTTCAAGCCGGGCCCGAATAAGGTCTGCCCTTTGAAAGGAATATTAAGCAATTTAGATTTAGACGTAACATCAGCTGACCAGGATTTCAGCCACAGAGCTCTGCGTGCCTGAATGGCGAATCCTGAATTTTTAGCCGCAAGTTTAGTTAAATGTACTACGGCATCTGAAATAAATGAATTAGCTAACTTAAGGAATTTAAGTTTGTGTGTGATGTCATCTAGTGTGGATGATTGAAGTGTCTCTTCCAGAGACTCAAACCAAAATGCTGCTGCAGCCGTGACAGGCGCAATACATGCAAGAGGTTGCAATATAAACCCTTGTTGAACAAACATTTTCTTAAGGTAACCCTCTAATTTTTTATCCATTGGATCTGAAAAAGCACAGCTATCCTCCACTGGGATAGTGGTACGCTTAGCTAAAGTAGAAACTGCTCCCTCCACCTTAGGGACCATTTGCCATAAGTCCCGTGTGGCGGCGTCTATTGGAAACATCTTTCTGAATATAGGAGGGGGTGAGAAAGGCACACCGGGTCTATCCCACTCCTTAGTAACAATGTCAGTAAGTCTCTTAGGTATAGGAAAAACGTCAGTACTCGTCGGTACCGCAAAATATTTATCCAACCTACACATTTTCTCTGGGATTGCAACAGTGTTACAATCATTCAGAGCCGCTAATACCTCCCCTAGTAACACACGGAGGTTCTCAAGCTTAAATTTAAAATTTGAAATGTCTGAGTCCAGTTTACTTGGATCAGAACCGTCACCCACAGAATGAAGCTCTCCGTCTCACCATAGTCCTCTCACACGACCTATCTAGTTGCTGGGTGCAAGAGAATGACTGGGGGTGACGTAGAGGGGAGGAGCTATATAGCAACTCTGCTGGGTGAATCCTCTTGCACTTCCTGTAGGGGAGCAGATAATATCCCACAAGTAATGATGACCCGTGGACTGATCACACTTAACAGAAGAAAATAAAAAAATCTAAGATTACAAAAAATAATAAACAAAATAATCAAAAATAATAAAAATTAAACCTAATCTAATACCCCTAAAAAATAAAAACACCCCCTAATCTAACAATAAACTACAAATAGCCCTTAAAAGGGACTTTTGTAGAGCATTGCCTTGAAACAATCAGCTCTTTTACCTAAAAGAAAATTACAAAGTACAACCTAACAGTAAAACCCCCCACCAAACCAACCCTCGAAAATAAAAAAACCTAACACTAAAAAAAAACTAAGCTACCCATTGCCCCTAAAAGGGCAATCAACTCTTTTGCTTCCCATTAGAATAAAAATCCCTAATCTAAAAAAAAAACACCCCAAAAAAATAAAAAATAAAAAATCTAACCCCGAAATAGGTACTCACAGTTTCTGAGGTCCTCTTCCAGGCGGCTCCATCTTTATCCAACACGAGACCATCTTCTAGCTTCTTTCCGGAGGTGTGGAGCGGTCTTCCCCAATGAGCGGATCCGAAGCAGCGATCCGAAGCAGCAGTCCTCAGCGACGGCGGTCCTCAGTGGCGTGGAGGCTTCTCTTCATGCACTCTCAGGCTAGGTACCCCTTTTATATTTGGGTTACCTTGCATTCCTATTGGCTGACATTTTCAAATCAGCCAATAGGATGAGAGCTGCTTAAATCCTATTAGCTGATTTGAATATTTCAGCCAATAGGAATGCAAGGTACCCTAGCATTCAATCTTCAGTGTGTGTTATGTAAAAGAGCTGTTTAATTTAGGGCAATGCCCTACAGAAGGCCCTTTTAAGGGCTATTGGTAGATTATTGTTAGGTTAGGGGGTGTTTTTATTTTGGGGTGGCTTTTTTTATAGGGGTAGTAGATTAGGTTTAATTTTTATTATTTTGGATAATTGTGTTCATTATTATTTGTAATTTTAGATTTTTTTTATTTTTCATAATTTTAGTGGGGGGTTTCGAAGTGTCAGGATTTTTTAATTTTGTAACTTTGTTTTTTTATTTTTCGTTTATTTAGTTTTTAAAAATAGTAATGTTAGGTTAATTTATAGTTTAAGCTTAGGTTTTTTTTTTATTTTACAGGTAAGTTTTTATTTATTTTAACGTAGTTAGTATATTGTAACTTTAATTTAAAGTTAGGGAGTGTTAGGTTTAGGGGTTAATAGTTTAATTTAGTGTGTCTTAATGTGGGGGGCGGTGGTTTAGAGGTGAATAGGTTTAGTATTTGCGATGTGGGGGGCCGGCGGTTTAGGGGTACTAGGTGTGATGTGGGAGGGCTGGCAGTTTAGGAGTTAATATGTTTATTATAGTAGTTGAAATGTGGGGGGTCAGCAGTTTAGGGGTTAATAGGTTTATTTAGTGTTGGTGATGTGGGGGTCGGCGGTTTAGAGGTTAATACTTTATTTTAGTGTTGGCTATGTGGGTGGGCAGCAGATTAGGTGTTAATAAGTTTAATAAAGTATTTGCAATGCGAGGGGATGGCGGTTTATGGGTGTTAGTGTACTTTGTAACATTTTTGTTATGAGTTTTGTGAAACATTTTTGTTTTGCAAAATCCATAACTACTGGTCGCTGATCGCAGAAAGGATCGGGGCGGTATAAGCTATAACGCAAGAATAATAGCCTGACTGCACAACCTGTAATACAGGCACAATGAAAATTCCACACTCAAAAGCCATTTTTTGAGTGCGGAATGGAGAGTTGCGGGACAGGCTAAAACGCTTGAGGTATAGCCGTATCACTGGGACCCGTAATACGGGAAACCTGCTATTCCGTACGCAGAGGCCAATTTTTCAGCGTTATAGCCATACAGCAAAACTTGTAATATGGCCCAATATTTGGTAACATATTTGCAGAACATCTACTACAAATGTCATATAAATAATCATATAAAAAGAACCCAGATTTGTCCTACCTTGTCTTTTAAAGAAAATGTTCCAGGACTCCCGGTAAATAGAAATTTGTTTTTCACTTTTAGTTTTCCAAGGTTAGCAACAATTAAATTATTGGATCGAGAGCTTTCAGGTATAAGGAGTACAGGTGCACCAGCCTCTATGTCAAGCAAAATTCGAGAGCCTCGTTGTGCTTGGTCTCGAACCTTAAACAACAAAAATGAAAGAACTTAGTTCAATACTGCAAAAATAGCAGAATATTATAGTTTACAAAATATTTACCAACTCACCGTTTGCCCCTGGATAGCAGCCCTCTGGCGTCCGAGAACATCTTGTAATTGAGTGAAATGCTGGATAAAGGCCACAACCTCAGATTGAAAACGTTGAGTGTGAACGTACTGAACAGACGCCATCCGCAAACTTAAACGCATGTCATATTCCCGTTCCAGACTTGGATCAGGAGGACCATATCTACAGTAAATATTAATGTTTTATTAACATGTTATGTTCTAATAAACTTCTTTTATTATATTTAACAGAAAAGTAATTCTCACTCTTACCAAATTTCTATATCTGGTCTTAGTTTCCTTAGTTTAGCTAAAGAAAAGTTTTTCCCATTTAAAGGAACAGTGTAGTCAAACTTAAACTTTCATAATTCAGATAGGTCAAGCAAATTTAAACCACTTTCTAATTTACTTTCCAAATGGTTTGTGCTTTCTCTCTCCCTTAGATTTTTGTTAACATTGGTTTTCTATAGTCAATACTGCAGTATCAAATATTTCAGTATAGGTGGTGGTTTCAGCAGGCAAAATCATATGTTTCAAATGACTAAATAAATGTAAAGGAGCTATTTATAAACCATTTAATACACACCAACAGGTCAAATGGATCACTGGGAACGTTAAAAGAGAGAGGTTTTTTTTTTAGTTTTTTTTTTACGTACAGTGTATTTTTAACAAAGTGACAGTTTTAAATTATTTTAAAACTTTATTTTGTATGCAGGTCTTTTGCAGTTCTGTACTTAAAGGGACAGTCTAGCAAAATTAAACTGTCACGATTCAGATAGGGCATGCAATTTGAATCAACTTTCCAATTTACTTTTATCATCACATTTGCTTTGTTCTCTTGGTATTCTTTGTTGAAAGATAAACCTAGGTAGGCTCATATGCTAATTTCTAAACCCTTGAAGGCCGCCTCTTATCTAAATGCATTTGGACTGTTTTATACAGCTAGAGTCAGCACTGATTGGCTAAAATGCAAGTCTGTCAGAGGTAAAAAGTGCATTAAAGGGACATGAAACCCAAATATTTTCTTTCATGATGTAGAAAGAGCATGCAGTTTTAAACAACTTTACAATTTACTTCTATTATCTAATTTGATTCATTCTCTTGATTCTCTCTTTGTTGAAAAGCATATCTAAATAGGCTCAGTAGCTGCACATAGATGCCTCATGCGATTGGCTTACTCATGTGCATTGATATTTCTTCAACAAAGGATATCGTAAAACTGAAGCAAATTAAATTATAGAAGAAAAATGGAAAGTTGTTTAAAATTGTATTCTCTATCGGAATTATGCAAGAAAAATGTTGGGCTTTATGTCCCTTTAATATAACTGTGGAAAAACTTGGAAATGGGAATGTGAACTAAAGGAATTATCTATCTTTGTAAACAATACAAATTCAGTAGGCTGTCCCTTTAAGTTTGACAGACAAAAACACAAATATCCACCCTTTTCAGAAGGTATAAAATTCCTTCCTTTCTAAAACTATTAAAAAAAATTTAAAAAAAAACAGTAAACAAAAAATATAAGGGAGGGTTGCTAGGTGATGCCGTGTAGAGGGCTAAAAGCAGGTATTTAAAAGAAAATTTATGCTTACCTGATAAATTAATTTCTTTCATAATGGTGAGAGTCTACGAGACATCACATGTGGGAATTACAGTCCGGTCCACTAAGAAGAGGCCAAAACATCACTACATACTACTCTCCCTAAATCCCTCAGTCATACAAATGGTCAAGTAGATGGAGCAAAACAAGTACTGCCGCAAACTCTACAAAAGAAAGGGCAGGTGTCACTATCATGAAAGAAATGTATTTATAAAGGTAAGCATAAATTTTGTTTTCTTTTATAAGATGGTGAGAGTCCACAAAACATCACATGTGGGAACCTATATCCAAGCAGTGAAGCCCACTAGACACCATGTAATGGGGAGGGGGGAAACAATTAAGGCAGGTTACTTCCAAAGCAGCTATTAAAGAGGCATAGAAATCAAAGTGATAAAATATAGAAAAACTCTGCAAAGAAGACCAAGAAAGACCCTAGAAGGGCAAACATCTCCAGTGGAATGAGCAGTAATGCACTCAGGTATGCCTTACGAATTAAGCCAATCAGATAAGGTAGGTATTTGTAGTAGCTTTCCGACCTTTGCAAGGCCTAGAATAATGAACAGAGAAGAAGAAAGTCTAAATTCCATTGGAGTTTCACTATAGAATTGTAAAGCTTCCACAACATCCAAGTTGTGAATAAGTTGTTGCTTAGAATTCTTAGGAGATGGACAAAGAAGGAGCCACAATCTCTGGATTGATAGTATCTATAGATGATCTTTTAGGAAGAAAGAAATAGCTAGTTCAAAGAATAGCCTTGTCCAGAGTAAAATCAAGAAAGGAGGTTTGCAAGATAAAGCCAAGAGCTCAGTCTCTATTCTGGTTGAAGAACTGGCCAAGAGAAAAAGAAGGGCTTTGGTAAGGAGTCTAGGGAACTCCTGTGTTTTAGGTATAGCAACCTGGAGGCACGATTAGCGTGATCTCGTTTTTACTACCACTGATACTCTGCTTATTTGATCTCTCACACCACTGACTTTAGGATACAGACTATCGCCTTTAGAGTGGGTCTGAGACTTGAGACATTATGCTTGGTGGGCTATTATCTACATACTAAACCTCAAATACAAGCCGACAGGGTCTAAATATTGGACCATTACTATGGTTTATAAATCTGAAGGGCTTAATTTCCAGCACTGTACCTAATGTTTAACGTATACGTGTAATCTAATTAGGTATATATGTGTCACTGACATATTATAAGGCTCACTCAGGAACAGGGCCGCCACTAGAAATTTTGGGGCCCCTGACTTAACAATTGATCAGGCCCCCTCCCCCCCTTTGACATGTGCAATTTTTGACCAAGTGACTAAAACGTATATATGCATATGTATATATTATTCTTAAGTGTCTATTTAAACTTGGAAATGTTGTAAAGGTAGTAACATACAAACACACAGACACACTCATAAACTGAAACACACACACACTCACACATAAGGATTCACATATAGACACTCTAGCAGACACGCAAAGAAACACACTCAGACACAGACACCAAAATAGACACTCAGCACTTGTTTACATTGACCTGACAAGTAATGAGGTAGACTTCAGCTTTGTAAAAAAAGGAGATTTAGAAAACAAAATATGGAGTTCTTATCTTTTTGGAAAGAAAGATGCCAACAGCATGCAGTGGCTGAAAGGAAGGGCCCTGAACTGCCTAAACAATAATTTAAAGGTTATATGGTGGATTAGGTGACTTCCGGAAAGGTCTCATTAGTCTCAAAGTCTGAAGAAAGATGTGAATAATCAGTAGTAAGGCCAAAATGTTCTAAAAAGGAACAGACAATGGACACACACACACAGACAAACTCAAACTTACACATACACCCAAGGAAACACTGACAGAGACAGCCTCAGAAAACACACAAAGACACACACACACACAGAGACACCCACAGAAAACACACAAAGACATACACACACCCTCACGGAGACACCCACAGAAAACACACACCATCACAGAGACATCCACAGAAAACACAGAGATACATACATACACACACACACACACACACACCCTCACAGAGACATCCACAGAAAACAGACATACACACCCATCCAGGGAAAATACACAAAGACAAAACATACACACACCCTCACAGAGACACCCATAGAAAAAGCTCAAAGACATATGCACACACCCTAACAGACATCCACAGAAAATGCACAAAGACATACACACCCACCCTCACAGAGAGACCCACAGAAAAAAAACACATACACACTCATAGAGACACAAATCAAAGCACAAAGACAAACACAGACACCCACAGAAACACTCACAGGAGGAAACATTTATGCACCTTGCATCCCATATATATATACATATCTGCCAAAAAGGCACCTACCATTTGTGTATTGAGGAGGAAACATTTCTGCATGGTTTTAAATATAGAATTGTCAAATAATCATAAATACACTGCTGCTAAAAAAAATGTGTTTTTATGGACCCCTGGCCCCACCATACAACTCCTACCACACTGAAGTTACAATCCGAAATTGCACCAAGAAATAAAACATAATTTATGCTTACCTGATAAATTCCTTTCTTCTGTTGTGTGATCAGTCCACGGGTCATCATTACTTCTGGGATATAACTCCTCCCCAACAGGAAATGCAAGAGGATTCACCCAGCAGAGCTGCATATAGCTCCTCCCCTCTACGTCAGTCCCAGTCATTCGACCAAGAATCAACGAGAAAGGAGTAACCAAGGGTGAAGTGGTGACTGGAGTATAATTTAAAAGATATCTACCTGCCTTAAAACAGGGCGGGCCGTGGACTGATCACACAACAGAAGAAAGGAATTTATCAGGTAAGCATAAATTATGTTTTCTTCTGTTATGTGTGATCAGTCCACGGGTCATCATTACTTCTGGGATACCAATACCAAAGCAAAAGTACACGGATGACGGGAGGGATAGGCAGGCTCATTATATAGAAGGAACCACTGCCTGAAGAACCTTTCTCCCAAAAATAGCCTCCGAAGAAGCAAAAGTGTCAAATTTGTAAAATTTGGAAAAAGTATGAAGCGAAGACCAAGTTGCAGCCTTGCAAATCTGTTCAACAGAGGCCTCATTCTTAAAGGCCCAAGTGGAAGCCACAGCTCTAGTGGAGTGAGCTGTAATTCTTTCAGGAGGCTGCTGCCCAGCAGTCTCATAGGCTAAACGTATTATGCTACGAAGCCAAAAAGAGAGAGAGGTAGCAGAAGCTTTTTGACCTCTCCTCTGTCCAGAGTAAACGACAAACAAGGAAGAAGTTTGGCGAAAATCTTTAGTTGCCTGCAAGTAGAACTTGAGGGCACGAACTACATCCAGATTGTGTAGAAGACGTTCCTTCTTTGAAGAAGGATTTGGACACAAGGATGGTACAACAATCTCTTGATTGATGTTCCTGTTAGTGACTACCTTAGGTAAGAACCCAGGTTTAGTACGCAGAACTACCTTGTCTGAGTGAAAAATCAGATAAGGGGAATCACAATGTAAGGCTGATAACTCAGAGACTCTTCGAGCCGAGGAAATAGCCATTAAAAACAGAACTTTCCAAGATAACATTCTTATATCAATGGAATGAAGGGGTTCAAACGGAACACCCTGTAAAACGTTAAGAACTAAGTTTAAACTCCATGGTGGAGCAACAGCTTTAAATACAGGCTTGATCCTAGCTAAAGCCTGACAAAAGGACTGGACGTCTGGATTTTCTGACAGACGTCTGTGTAACAAGATGGACAGAGCTGAGATCTGTCCCTTTAATGAACTAGCTGATAAACCCTTTTCTAAACCTTCTTGTAGAAAGGACAATATCCTAGCGATCCTAACCTTACTCCAGGAGTAACCTTTGGATTCGCACCAGTATAGGTATTTCCGCCATATTTTATGGTAAATCCTTCTGGTAACAGGCTTCCTAGCCTGAATCAGGGTATCAATAACCGACTCAGAAAAACCACGTTTTGATAAAATCAAGCGTTCAATTTCCAAGCAGTCAGCTTCAGAGAAGTTAGATTTTGGTGTTTGAATGGACCCTGTATCAGAAGGTCCTGTCTTAGAGGTAGAGACCAAGGCGGACAGGATGACATGTCCACCAGATCTGCATACCAAGTCCTGCGTGGCCATGCAGGTGCTATTAGAATTACTGATGCTCTCTCCTGTTTGATTTTGGCAATCAATCGAGGAAGCAGCGGGAAGGGTGGAAACACATAAGCCATCCTGAAGTTCCAAGGTGCTGTCAAAGCATCTATCAGAACTGCTCCCGGATCCCTGGATCTGGACCCGTAGCGATGAAGTTTGGCGTTCTGGCGAGACGCCATGAGATCTATCTCTGGTTTGCCCCAACGTCGAAGTATTTGGGCAAAGATCTCCGGATGAAGTTCCCACTCCCCCGGATGAAAAGTCTGGCGACTCAAGAAATCCGCCTCCCAGTTCTCCACTCCCGGGATGTGGATTGCTGACAGGTGGCAAGAGTGAGACTCTGCCCAGCGAATTATCTTTGATACTTCCATCATTGCTAGGGAGCTTCTTGTCCCTCCCTGATGGTTGATGTAAGCTACAGTCGTGATGTTGTCCGACTGAAACCTGATGAACCCCCGAGTTGTTAACTGGGGCCAAGCCAGAAGGGCATTGAGAACTGCTCTCAATTCCAGAATGTTTATTGGAAGGAGACTCTCCTCCTGATTCCATAGTCCCTGAGCCTTCAGAGAATTCCAGACAGCGCCCCAACCTAGTAGGCTGGCGTCTGTTGTTACAATTGTCCAGTCTGGCCTGCTGAATGGCATCCCCCTGGACAGGTGTGGCCGATGAAGCCACCATAGAAGAGAATTTCTGGTCTCTTGATTCAGATTCAGAGTAGGGGACAAATCTGAGTAATCCCCATTCCACTGACTTAGCATGCATAATTGCAGCGGTCTGAGGTGTAGACGTGCAAAAGGTACTATGTCCATTGCCGCTACCATTAAGCCGATCACCTCCATGCATTGAGCTACTGACGGGTGTTGAATGGAATGAAGGACGCGGCATGCATTTTGAAGCTTTGTTAACCTGTCTTCTGTCAGGTAAATCTTCATTTCTACAGAATCTATAAGAGTCCCCAAGAATGGAACTCTTGTGAGAGGAAAAAGAGAACTCTTCTTTTCGTTCACCTTCCATCCATGCGACCTTAGAAATGCCAGAACTAACTCTGTATGAGACTTGGCAGTTTGAAAGCTTGAAGCTTGTATTAGAATGTCGTCTAGGTACGGAGCTACCGAAATCCCTCGCGGTCTTAGTACCGCTAGAAGGGCACCCAGAACCTTTGTGAAGATTCTTGGAGCCGTAGCCAGTCCGAATGGAAGAGCTACAAACTGGTAGTGCCTGTCTAAGAAGGCAAACCTTAGGTACCGGTGATGATCTTTGTGGATCGGTATGTGAAGGTAAGCATCCTTTAAATCCACTGTGGTCATGTACTGACCCTCTTGGATCATGGGTAAGATTGTCCGAATAGTTTCCATTTTGAACGATGGAACTCTTAGGAATTTGTTTAGAATCTTTAAATCTAAGATTGGCCTGAAAGTTCCCTCTTTTTTGGGAACCACAAACAGGTTTGAGTAGAACCCTTGTCCTTGTTCCGACCGTGGAACCGGATGGATCACTCCCATTAATAACAGATCTTGTACGCAGCGTAGAAACGCTTCTTTCTTTATCTGGTTTGTTGACAACCTTGACAGATGAAATCTCCCTCTTGGGGGAGATAATTTGAAGTCTAGAAGGTATCCCTGAGATATGATCTCTAGAGCCCAGGGATCCTGAACATCTCTTGCCCAGGCCTGGGCAAAGAGAGAGAGTCTGCCCCCCACTAGATCCGGTCCCGGATCGGGGGCTCTCGGTTCATGCTGTCTTTGGGGCAGCAGCAGGTTTCCTGGCCTGCTTGCTCTTGTTCCAGGACTGGTTAGGCTTCCAGCCTTGCCTGTAACGAGCAACAGCTCCTTCCTGTTTTGGTGCAGTGGAGGTTGATGCTGCTCCTGTTTTGAAATTCCGAAAGGGACGAAAATTAGACTGTCTAGCCTTAGCTTTGGCTTTGTCTTGAGGTAGGGCGTGGCCCTTACCACCTGTAATGTCAGCGATAATTTCTTTCAAACCGGGCCCAAATAAAGACTGCCCCTTGAAAGGTATATTAAGTAATTTGGACTTAGAAGTCACATCAGCTGACCAGGATTTTAGCCACAGCGCCCTACGTGCCTGTATGGCGAATCCTGAGTTCTTAGCCGTGAGTTTAGTTAAATGTACTACGGCCTCCGAAATGAAAGAATTAGCTAGTTTAAGGACTCTAAGCCTGTCCGTAATGTCGTCTAGCGTAGATGAACTAAGGTTCTCTTCCAGCGACTCAATCCAAAATGCTGCCGCAGCCGTAATCGGCGCGATACATGCAAGGGGTTGTAATATAAAACCTTGTTGAACAAACATTTTCTTAAGGTAACCCTCTAACTTTTTATCCATTGGATCTGAAAAAGCACAGCTATCCTCCACCGGGATAGTGGTACGCTTAGCTAAAGTAGAAACTGCTCCCTCCACCTTGGGGACCGTCTGCCATAAGTCCCTAGTGGTGGCGTCTATTGGGAACATCTTTCTAAATATTGGAGGGGGTGAGAACGGCACACCGGGTCTATCCCACTCCTTAGTAACAATTTCAGTTAGTCTCTTAGGTATAGGAAAAACGTCAGTACTCGCCGGTACCGCAAAGTATTTATCCAACCTACACAGTTTCTCTGGTATTGCAACGGTGTTACAATCGTTAAGAGCTGCTAAGACCTCCCCTAGTAATACACGGAGGTTCTCCAATTTAAATTTAAAATTTGAAATATCTGAGTCCAATTTGTTTGGATCAGAACCGTCACCCACAGAATGAAGCTCTCCGTCCTCATGCTCTGCGAGCTGTGACGCAGTATCAGACATGGCCCTTGCATTGTCAGCGCACTCTGTTCTCACCCCAGAGTGATCACGCTTGCCTCTTAGTTCTGGTAATTTAGACAAAACTTCAGTCATAACAGTAGCCATATCTTGTAATGTTATCTGTAATGGCCGCCCAGATGTACTAGGCGCCATAATATCACGCACCTCCCGGGCGGGAGATGCAGGTACTGCCGCGTGAGGCGAGTTAGTCGGCATAACTCTCCCCTCGCTGTTTGGTGAAATTTGTTCACATTGTACAGATTGACTTTTATTTAAAGTAGCATCAATACAGTTAGTACATAAATTTCTATTGGGCTCCACCTTGGCATTGGAACAAATGACACAGATATCTTCCTCTGAGTCAGACATGTTTAACACACTAGCAAAAAACTTACAACTTGGTTATAATCTTTTTTAGCAAAAAAATACTGTGCCTCAAAGAGGTACTAAACGATTAAATAACAGTTGAAATAATGAACTGAAAAACAGTTATAGCATCAAACTTTAAAACAACACAACTCTTAGCAAAGGTTTGTTCCCATTAGTAAAATAACAATAATTAAATTTGACATAAAAAGTACAAAGCAACGTTTTTATGCACAGTCACTATAAGAATTCTCACAGCTCTGCTGAGAGAAGTTACCTCCCTTCAAAGAAGTTTGAAGACCCCTGAGATCTGTCAGAGATGAACCGGATCATGCAGGAAAAATAAAAGTGACTGACTGGAATTTTTTGATGCGTAGTAAAGAGCGCCAAAAACGGCCCCTCCCTCTCTCACACAGCAGTGAAGAGAAACGAAACTGTCACAATTACAAGCAAAAAACTGCCAAGTGGAAAATAATGCCCAAATATCTATTCACACAGTACCTCAGCAATGTAAACGATTCTACATTCCAGCAAAAACGTTTAGCATGATAAATAGTTATTAAAAGTATTAGTGACCTTTAGCAGAGTAGTTCCGGTGAAATACCATCCCCAGAATACTGAAGTGTATACATACATGTCATTTTAACGGTATGGCAGGATTTTCTCATCAATTCCATTCAGAAAATAAAAACTGCTACATACCTCAATGCAGATTCATCTGCCCGCTGTCCCCTGATCTGAAGCCTTTACCTCCCTCAGATGGCCGAGAACAGCAATATGATCTTAACTACTCCGGTTAAAATCATAGTAAAAAACTCTGGCAGATTCTTCCTCAAACTCTGCCAGAGAAGTAATAACACGCTCCGGTGCTATTGTAAAATAACAAACTTTTGATTGAAGTCATAAAAACTAAGTATAATCACCATAGTCCTCTCACACATCCTATCTAGTCGTTGGGTGCAAGAGAATGACTGGGACTGACGTAGAGGGGAGGAGCTATATGCAGCTCTGCTGGGTGAATCCTCTTGCATTTCCTGTTGGGGAGGAGTTATATCCCAGAAGTAATGATGACCCGTGGACTGATCACACATAACAGAAGAAAAAACATTTTGCTAAGTAAGTCCTACCTCCTCTGCAAATGAAAGTTATCTGCCGTCTGACTCAGGCAGACATTGTACAAACAAAGTGCCAAGTCTGTCTCACACTGTGCATAGTGGTTTAGTGCACACTCAGAAATCCTCTCAAATGCTAATACTTTACTCCTTGTAATAACATTTCCCATGCTCAATTAGCACTCTGCTGTAGTAAGTTTTATCCAATAAAAGTTATATTTTAATTTTAGTGTTTAAGTACCACTTCCCAATAACTTAATGGATATCTTGATGTCAATGTTTTAATTTACGCTTTCTTTTCTGACTCTTGAGTGCTATTGGTGTATCACTATGTGGATCTCTTTCCACATTTTTTTCTCAATACATTGTTTCAATATACAGCACCGCTCCCATATAACCACATCTATTATAGTGTGGATATCTAGATAGGGTAAGAGTCTCTGTACTTATACAAGTAGTGCCATTGGTTTATTTACCTTAGTAGCAAGAGAAAAAGAACCTTCCAGGATAAATTTAAAGATCTAAACCCTCCCTATGGGTTCAAAAGGAGGGTCTTGAAACAAACTTAAAACTAGAGTACAAATCCACGGAGGAGAAACTGATTGAATAACTGGTCTAATTTGGATCAGAGCCTAAACAAATGTCTAGATATCAGCAATCTTGGCAATCCTCTTATGAAATAAGATGGATAGAGTCAAAATCTGACCCTTAAAAGTACTGTCTGACAAGCCTTTCTCCAGACCATCCTGTGGGAACTCGAGTACTCTAGGAAAAAATTCCAACATTAGCACTTTGCTAGCACACCAGACTAAAAATCTTTTATCAAACCTTATGATAAATACTCCTGGTGACTGTTCTCCTGACCTGAATCAAGATTTCAATAACTTTATCAGATAAACTTCTTTAAGACAGCACTAGATGTTCAATTGCTTTCAAATTTAGTGTTGTGAGATGCTGTTGAAAGAAAAGGCTTTGAGAAAGGAGGAGAGTAAGCCACCAAGGCAGACACAAGGATATTTGCATAAGAGCCACAAACCAAATACTGGCACAAATATTAGGGCAGCTTGTGATTCAAGCAAGGGACCATGAAATCTATGGAAAGTCCCAACATCTTACTATCTGCTTGAACACCTCCTGGTTCAGAGACACTGGCAAATGAGAAAGTCCGCCTCCCAATTGTTCACATTTAGTATCTGGATAGCTGAGATTCTACAATGACAATATTCTGTCTAACTAACAATGCAGGAAATTTCCTTTCCAGGAAAATGCGAGTTTCCACTAAGTGACTGATTTTAGTCACTGCTGTGGCAATGTCGGATTGGAATTGGAGAAAGGATACCTGCATGAGCATCAGGCCAACTCTAGAGAGATCTAAATATTGCATAGTGTTCCAGAATGTTTACTGGTAACCTTGCATCCCGAGGAGACTACAATCCCGGTTCTCTCCGACACCCCCAGACTGCACCCCAAGATTGCAGGCTGGTGTCTGTGATGATGGTCACCCATGCTGGCTGAAGAAAAGAGGCTTCCTAATCAAGGGATTTGTGAGTCTTCCACCATGTTAGCAATTGTCTTGTACTGTGACATAACATGAACCTGAGATAGATTATTATGGTCATGGAGCCAAAGATCACACAAGCAAGGAACTACAGAGATTTCTTGAGCTCGGACCACAGCCATCAATGTTCCTAGAATCTTGGCAAATAATCTGGGTGCTGTTGCGAGATCAAAAGTAAGCATCACAAACTGATAAAGCTAGTTTAGAAAGACAAATCTCAGAAACCACACATGATCATTGTGAATGGGGGATCTGTAAATAAGCATCTTATATTCTATGGCAGACAATAAACTGACCCTACTGCACTAAAGGAAGAATAGTGTGAATCGTCTCCATCTTGAAAGTGAAACCGAAAAGGTATCTTCCTTTTTTGGAACTATAGAGAGATTGCAATGAAATCTCTGATTTATTTCTGAAGATGGAACCTGAGAATGCTTATTTGATATACCTGAGAAATAATGTTCAACATCCAAGGATCTTAAGTAGTCCTCTACCAAGCCTCCAAAAGATCTAATCTCCCCCCTAACAGAAACTTGTGTGGAATGGGCCCTGCAACATCATACAAACTTGGAGGCTGGAGTAGACTTCTTGGTCTGCTAACTTTTTGACCAAGAAGGGTTGACCAAGAAGTTTTGGGAACCCTAATCCTTGGGCAGAAGCTTTTTGATTCTTGTAGTGTGAACATATGTTTGCCCTTAGGCTTTTTATCCTGAGGCACAAATGCTCCTTTTACTCAAGTGACTGTGACAATAACCCAAACAGGATTTTACCCTGAAGGGGAAGAGATAATAGCCTTTGTATAGAAACTGTGTCTGCAGACCAAGACTTGAGACATAAAGCACACATTGCCAAAACAGTCAAAGCAGCACTCTTTGAATTAATACCACCTCCACCAGCCCAAAGAGTTTCTCCCGACAAGAAAGTTCCAACTCCTCAGAAAACAGGAAAAAAGTAGGTTAATTCTTAGAGTACCCGGCGCTACCATTGAGCACTAAAACCAAAACACAATGTCAAATTCCTCAATGTTAGCATAGATAAGTAAATAAGGCTATAGTGGCGCTAAAGACAGTTACCCCATTTTTGTAAAAGCTTAAAAAGTGCCCAAAAGTGCCTTAAAACTTAAAAAAGGGACATTAAACACTAAACAAATCTGCGAGAAAGAATGATGCATTTAAAGAAAATATTAATCTGAGAATAACATGTAGATGTATTTTTTAAGTTTTATTAGCTGTTTAAATATTGACAAAATAAGTGTAAAGTTTTAATGTCTATAGAACAATGGGAGCTGCCATGTTGTAACTTAGGTTATCTTCTCAGCTGTGGCCAATTAGGAACAGTTATAAACAGGTGACTAGAGTGTGCAGTCAATGGCTGTGTGGAACATAACAGAGTTCTGCACTTCCATTTCTAACAGGAACTGAAAAGCCCACACTTTCAGAATGGAATTACAGGAAAAGAGGACAAAATAAATAATGAAAGTATATTGGAGACTTTTTTTATATATAAGATTTATCATTCTATGTTACCATCTAAAAGCGTTTAATGTCCCTTTAAAGGTCCAGAGTACTTAACTGTCAGCATATTTATCTACAGTGCATACATCAGATGCAGATAGCTGCTTCTAGTAGATTGGCCCATCCAAGACACCATAAGCACAGCACCAAGCATCTCAAAAGAAAGAGCATTCTGTAACCCAGGGGATGGGCAGATAAATCCCCATTTCACCTAGTGAAGGCTGTGGATCACACAAGGAGCAGCACACTATAGAACAGGGGAAAGATTTAACTCCTATCTTCATCTCTGTCCTTCTTAGGCACACTGAGGAGGAAATGGGTCTCATATCAGTTGGGGAACCCCCATAAAAAACAAGAAAATCAGTAGAGATTTCACCTCACTCCATCATAGAGGCAAGTATTTGACTAATAGTTTCAGAGAGAATGGGAAGGATCTTGTATGTAGGGGTGTTTCTGCCTCCTCTTAGTAGACTGAAGTAGAATTTCACATGTGATGTCTCTTGAGCTCTCACCATCCAATAAACGTTTATCAGATAAAAGTAGATCAGTTTATCTAGTCTTACCCTAGTAATACCCACCAAGACCTGGCAGGGCAGGCAGAACATGAAGGAACTATGAGACCAAGATAGTCATGGTACCCCTTTGTGTTACTTACAGACAACAGACATATAATGGTTAGTAAACAAACAAGCTGAGACCTACACTGTTACTCTGAATCAAGTGTCAAAGGAGTAGAACTTACCCCTTGCAGAAACAGAATTTAGCTCCGGAAAAATAAAGAACCTTCAACAGACAAACTGAGATAATGCAACAAACAATTCTACAGGATACATCCTTTATTAAAGGGATGAGAAACCCATTTTTTCCTTCCATGATTCAGATAGAGCAGTTGCCTAAAATTGCATGCTCTATCTGAATCATGAAAGTTTAATTTTGAGTAGACTATCCCTTTAAGCCTATCTAGATTTGCCTTTCAAAATGGATACCAAGAGTATTTCTTAAAATTGCATGCTCTGTCTGAACCACAAACATTTTATTCATACTTTCACGTCCCTTTGGGTGAAAGTTTCATAATTTATCATTAGGGACAGTTATAAATAGGTCACTAGAGTGTGCAGCCAATGGCTGTGTGGAATATAACAGCGTTCTGCACTTGCATTTATAACAGGAACTGAAAACCTCATAACTTCAGAATGTAATAGGATAAGGGGACAAAATAAATTATAAATGTATATTGCAGACTTTTTTTAAATATACAATTGATCATTTTATATTACCATCCCAAAGTACTTAATGACCCTTTAAATAGAGTGAACTATGCCAAAGATGCCTTGCTACACTTTACCTTTGGAACTCAATTCAAGTTGGTGCAAACTAATCAAATATATTATTTATTAAGTGTGTTTATTAGGTGTCACAGGGAGAGAAAACACTTTTTATCTTTCCAATGGCATGAAGAGTCCACTAATCACTTCAATTACTAGTGGGAATTCAACTCCTGGTCACCAGGTGGAGGTAAAGAACACCCCAGCAAAGCTTTAAGTACCCTCCCATTTCCCACAATCCCCAGTCATTCTTTGCCTCGTTCATCGGGTGGATGTGTGAAGATGTGTCTAGAGATATTTAATCCTTTTATGGGTAGTTTCCCTGCAAGCAAGGATTGGGGTTATGTTGTGTCCATGTCAATGTCTTTAGTAAGAGTAATGGTGGCTTTTAGAAGTTGGAAGACGGCAAGGTAGTCCTTGCTTACCTTTCAACATCTATGCTACCCCTAATATAGAAAACCAGGGTTGGTTACTCTATTTTTCTTGTGTCTTCAGGTCCCTGTCAGCGGTCGGATGAGGCTAACAGATCTGGAGCTGCTGTGACTGCAGAGGGTACGTCCTTTTATATATGTTTTTCTTTGGAAGGTATATATAATGCAGAGGACTTGAATATTCAGGGACCAGGTGGCACGTTACCCTCATGAAGTTTTTTCTATTTAATATATCTATGCGGCTGAGCAGTTGACTGGTTTTTCAGCTAGTGTCAGGGATTACGCTGCTTTACTGCCTCTGACAGTTTTTTGGCGCAAAGATCCGCCATTAAGGTTATGACCCAGGCTTTAGATGCGTGAGGGACCGTGTATAATTTAGATTGATGTTACCTCCCTTTTTATCCCTTCACGGTTCCTTTCCTTTAACAGCAGATGCCAACTAATGGGGAATAGTAATAGGATTCCATCATGTTTTCTCTGCACTTTTATTTTCCGCATCATATAGGCGGCTAAAATGTCTACCAGGACCTCCTCAGTTTAATCCTGTCAATATAATTTGTTTACACTGATTAAGGCACAGCAAACGTGGTAGTCAGCGCACCCAGGTAGGCAAAAAGAATACAGTAAATTTGTAATTTGATCCAACTCCTTTATTGTAATGTTCCAAATCACATTACAAGTGTATAGGCAAAAGAAGTGATACGGCTGGCAGCTCAGGTCAGGAAAAACATGAAAAAGGTCAGACGCGTTTCCTAGTGCATAAAGCACATTAACTTCATTAGCTCCTCAGTGACCATAGTGTGTACCCATAATCCCAGGCATTATATTCACAGGAAAACTCCTCCTATTTAATTGCCTAACCTATTGTGAGTTAGCAACACATTAAATGTATTGGAAAAATGGGTGGCAACTAGGGGGATATGTATGAAATAACAAAAATCAATAGTAGTTTGGGAGCGCTAGAAGCTAAATGAGAAAGTCTGGAGACTGATAAACAATTTATCAAAAAAATATATTTATTAAAACAATATAAAACATGTATATAACTTTTAGAATAGATTGTGGGACGTCTCCCTTTGTAGTTTAAGAACAAGTAAAATTTACTGCATAAAAAGAGCACTTTGGTATATTTCTCTAAAAGATTCCACCTAGGTTTTTCATTTTCACCTTAAATCATTTATCTTTGATTTCCACCTTAATTCTGATACTGAGTGGCCGCAAGAGATTTCTCAGATATTATATCGGTTTCCACTTTTATACTGTTACTTTGTATCAGATGGAAACAATTTACATATCATAGTCCAATATATTGTTGTTTTATACAGTTTAAGTTGTTAACTTTTTGTAGCAATGTCTTTTGGTGTATAATATATATACAAAGTTGTCTGTACTCAGTAAAAATTGATATTTTTTGGTAGGGCTTACCGGCTCTTCTGACACATCTGTGTCTGATGGTATCTCGGTCTCTCTTACCGGTTTTTTCTTTGTGTCTCTCCTCCCTGTTTGATGTAGGTATCTCCGATGTCGAGAATGAAAACCTAGACCACGCTCCTGCGTGTATGGGTTTCCTTCTCTACCGGTTTGAAGCGAATTCGGCCTCTATGCTCAGGATCTCGTTTTCCCCAGGCAGCTTCTTGATACAGGTGTTTGTCGTGCACGTCTCAGCGTGTAGATGTAATCTTGGACTTGAAATACAAACGGCCGTTTGTTTTTTTGAACTTTCTTTTCCTCTACTCCTTTCGATAGGGGATAGGTAAAGTTGTTAGTCCAATAATTAGAAAGCAGGTAACAGCAGGTAACGTCTACGCGTTTCGCCAGCAAGCTTTGTCAAGACGGATAGTGTTTGTTCTGAGCCCGGCAGTTTAAAAAGCCCTCTTTTCTTTTTGATTGGTCAGTTGTTCCTTCATTTTGATAGGTGTGATTTTTAAGGTGGATTTCTTTAGTATAAATAAGGTGGAATCTTTCCAGATCTTTATCGCTTACTTCTGATAATTCTTATGCGTCTTTGGATAGGTGTGATTTTTAAGGTGGATTTCTTTAGTATAAATAAGGTGGAATCTTTCCAGATCTTTATCGCTTACTTCTGATAATTCTTATGCGTCTTTGGATATCTAATAATTATAGTTTTTATGTTATAATATATATATAATATATTTAGACTTAATTATAGTGACATTCTCTATGATGGATTCTTATCACATTTAGCTTTTTTATTTGAATAATAATTATAACTAAAATAATTTTTGCAATGAAATTCAAAAGACAAATTAATTCAAAATGCAATATTGGAGAGATTTTGAAACTTATAATTTCTTAATCTTAATGTGAGGTTTAGCCTTTACTTAGGCAGAACTAATTGCCTTTTTGCTTTTAGAATCATATGATATATAGCTTTCTGATGTATGGTAAATGATTGGTATTTTTCTGAACTTTTATTTCTGAACTTTAAATTTCCCATTTATTTATCGTGTATATTTGTTTCTTTAACTGTTTGTTTATCTAATTGCACACTATTCTAAATGAGGATCAAGTTTTTCTTATAAATTGTGTTATATATATTTTCATTGACTTTTAAGACAGAAGGAAAGGGGACAAGTCTAATTCTGAATTTAATCCTGCTGGATAAAGGGTTTGCATATTATAAATTAGCTCTGCTTCTGTTCTTAGGAGTTTTTCTTCAAAATTGCCTCCTCTCCATTCTGGTTTTAGCTTTTTTATGCCCCAGAAGGTGAAGTCTTTTAAATTGTTTTTATGTATTTCTCTAAAGTGGGTATATAAATGTGTGTCTAGATTCCCTCTGTCTATACATGATAGATGTTCGCGTATGCGTTCCCTTAGAGTCCTGGTGGTCTCTCCTATGTATTGTAATTGGCATGTGCATTGTATAATGTAGATCACACCCTTATCCTGACATATTATGGTTTCTTTTATATGATGAACTAAACCATTTGTATTTGACTTAATTTTCTTACATTTGTTACTAAATTTACAAGATCTGCAGCCGAAACAAGGGTAGAAACCAGCTAGTTTATTTCCTAATAGATCTTTTTCTAGTGTGGAATTTGTTTTAATTTGTTTAAACTCACTGGGAGCTAGTATTTTTTTTAAAATTTTTTGCTTTTTTAAAAATGATTTTCGGATTCTCTGTCATTTTTTCACCTATAAGGGGATCTGTTTGAACTAGGTGCCAGTGTTTTTTAATTATTTTTTTGTAAAATATAATGATCACAATTATAATCAGTAATTAGTGCAACATTAAATTTATCTTCTTTCTCTTCTTTATTGTCCAAATTGTTAGAGTTTTTATTTTTATATGTAAGTAGAGTGTTTCTATCTTTTTGATCTACCTGTTCTTTTGCCTTTTTTATTGTTTCTATATTATACCCTCTGTCTATGAATTTCTTTTCAAGTATCTCGGTTTGTTCTAAATAATCTGAGGTTTTTGTACAATTTCGTTTTATTCGGAGGTATTGTCCTTTGGGGATATTTTCCTTCCATTTATTTAAATGACAGCTTTTAAAGTGTATTAGGTTATTTGCGTCTACTTTTTTGAAGTGTGTTTTTGTTGTTATTTCTTTTTCAACAATTTCAATATCCAGGTCTAGGAATGTAATTTTTTCTTTACTTATGTTATGTGTGAAGTTTATTCCTATATCATTATTATTCATGTCTGTGATGAATTTATCTAGCTCTATGGATGACCCTTTCCATACAAAGATGATGTCATCAATGTACCTCTTATAGAGCACGAGATTTGCACCGAGCTCATGTTTGGGAATGAATTCTTCTTCCCATTTTCCCAAAAACAAATTTGCATAGCTCGGTGCAAATCTCGTGCCCATGGCGGTTCCCTTTGTTTGCAGATAGAATCTCTTGTTAAAGGAAAAATAATTCTGGTTCAAAATAAAATCAATACCTTGAAGTATAAAGTCTCTTTGTTTTTGATTTAATGTATTATCCCTAACCATATACATTTCCGCAGCTTTTGTGCCTAGTTGATGTTGTATGCTCGTGTATAAAGAGGAAACATCGCACGTGCCAATCAAATAGTTATCTTTCCATTCTAAGTTATTGAGATTTTGTAATATATCAGTAGTATCTTTAAGGTAGGAGGGTAGAGTTTTTACATATTTTTGCAGGAAGTTGTCAATGTATTGTGATAAGTTTGCAGTTATAGACCCTATTCCAGATATTATAGGCCTACCAGGTGGATTAGTGAGCTTTTTGTGCAGTTTTGGCAGGTAATAGAACACAGGTATTCTTGGGTATTTAGGACATAGAAAATCAAATTCCTTTTTATGAATTATATTTTGACTTTGGGCATCTTTTAGTATGTTTGTTAGTTTGTTTAAGAATTTTTTTGTTGGATCCATTTTAATTTCTTTGTAAGTGTCTATGTCTCCTAGGAGTCTGTTAGCCTCATTGATATAACTTGTTGTGTCTAAAAGGACAATACCTCCTCCCTTATCCGCAGCCTTAATTGTCAGTTCTTTATCTTTTTGTAGGTTTTTTATTATTGTATTTTCTTTTCTAGACAGATTTCTTAGTTTATGTTTATTGTGTTTTAATTTAGCAATGTCATTTTGTACTAGTTTTTCAAAGAGCTCGAGGTTTCTTCCTTTTTCATTAGTTGGATAGAATTTTGATTTCAATTTTAAATTTGTGTGTTTTATTTCTGGGGTTGCTGTATCTGTATTCGTGATTGTTCTATTAGAGGTTATTTGTCTTTCTATTGGATTTTTTGCAAAGAATCTTTTTAGTGTTAACTTTCGTACAAATTGGCTTATGTGAATATGTGTATTGAATTTATTCATTTTGGCAGTAGGGGCAAAACTTAGACCAAGTTGTAGCACTTTTTCTTGCTCTTTTGTTAGTATTTTGCTACTTAGATTAAAAATCCCTATTGGCGGGTTTATTTTGTTTTCTTGACATTTTTTTGTTGTTGTTGTTCTCCCTCCTCTTGTTCCTCTCTGTTTCTTTTTCTTAAAGTTGGTGCTTTTAGTGCCAGTTGATTTTGTGGTGTTTCTGGTTTTTTTGGGGGTATCCCTAAAAAATGTTCCTCATTTATTGGGGTGATTTGATCTATTTTTAAATTTTCAAATCTATTATGTGTTTCTAATTTCCAATTGTGATCAGTGTTTTCTCTTTGTGTTTTCTCAGATGTGTAATTTCTAAAATTTCCCTTGTGGTTTTCCTTGTGAAATTTTTCTCTTGAGTGATTATGATTTCTAGTTATAATTATTATTCAAATAAAAAAGCTAAATGTGATAAGAATCCATCATAGAGAATGTCACTATAATTAAGTCTAAATATATTATATATATATTATAACATAAAAACTATAATTATTAGATATCCAAAGACGCATAAGAATTATCAGAAGTAAGCGATAAAGATCTGGAAAGATTCCACCTTATTTATACTAAAGAAATCCACCTTAAAAATCACACCTATCCAAAGACGCATAAGAATTATCAGAAGTAAGCGATAAAGATCTGGAAAGATTCCACCTTATTTATACTAAAGAAATCCACCTTAAAAATCACACCTATCAAAATGAAGGAACAACTGACCAATCAAAAAGAAAAGAGGGCTTTTTAAACTGCCGGGCTCAGAACAAACACTATCCGTCTTGACAAAGCTTGCTGGCGAAACGCGTAGACGTTACCTGCTGTTACCTGCTTTCTAATTATTGGACTAACAACTTTACCTATCCCCTATCGAAAGGAGTAGAGGAAAAGAAAGTTCAAAAAAACAAACGGCCGTTTGTATTTCAAGTCCAAGATTACATCTACACGCTGAGACGTGCACGACAAACACCTGTATCAAGAAGCTGCCTGGGGAAAACGAGATCCTGAGCATAGAGGCCGAATTCGCTTCAAACCGGTAGAGAAGGAAACCCATACACGCAGGAGCGTGGTCTAGGTTTTCATTCTCGACATCGGAGATACCTACATCAAACAGGGAGGAGAGACACAAAGAAAAAACCGGTAAGAGAGACCGAGATACCATCAGACACAGACGTGTCAGAAGAGCCGGTAAGCCCTACCAAAAAATATCAATTTTTACTGAGTACAGACAACTTTGTATATATATTATACACCAAAAGACATTGCTACAAAAAGTTAACAACTTAAACTGTATAAAACAACAATATATTGGACTATGATATGTAAATTGTTTCCATCTGATACAAAGTAACAGTATAAAAGTGGAAACCGATATAATATCTGAGAAATCTCTTGCGGCCACTCAGTATCAGAATTAAGGTGGAAAACAAAGATAAATGATTTAAGGTGAAAATGAAAAACCTAGGTGGAATCTTTTAGAGAAATATACCAAAGTGCTCTTTTTATGCAGTAAATTTTACTTGTTCTTAAACTACAAAGGGAGACGTCCCACAATCTATTCTAAAAGTTATATACATGTTTTATATTGTTTTAATAAATATATTTTTTTGATAAATTGTTTATCAGTCTCCAGACTTTCTCATTTAGCTTCTAGCGCTCCCAAACTACTATTGATTTTTGTTATTGTGTATTAATTTACGGTAATTATAGGGAAAATTACCTGTGAGGGAGCTTTGGGGAAAAAAAAAAAAAAAAAAAATACCTGGCGCTGCTCTTTATATACTTATATTTAAAAGGATATGTATGAAATGTCACGCAAAAAGCTGAAGTCCTAAAATAATAATATAACAAAAATACATATTCTAATAATATACTAGCAATAATCACTTAAATATTTGTTAATTAAGGACTATTTGCATGCGTGTAATTATAAACAATAAACAATCAAACATGAAAGTTTTCTGGTATTTTTGAAAGCAGATTGTCATGAAGATTTAAAGGGACAGTAATTGAAAAGATTTTTTTGTTTTATAAAATTAATAATGATGAACACATAATGTATGACCAAATCTGGCTTACTATTGATCCACATATAATTTAACATCCCACTCTGAATTAAGGCCAATTGGCATTTGAGTATCCAAATGGAATATCCAAAAAACCTCTCTTTTACTGAGAGTTATCCCTCTATTACCCCCCCTGGGGTGTCTGGGGATCAATTGGATAGCCTGGAATGTCAAGAGAGAAGTATCAGAGTTATGACATTTTTTGAAATGCAAAGATATTGGGGTAGTAGACTCAGGGTCCTCTATAGAGCGTAGGTGTTCAAGGAAGCGGTCTTTCAAAGCTTGTGTAGTTTGACCTACGTACTGCCTCAAACATCCCCTGTATGTCAAAAGGTAAATGACGTAACAAGAGTTACAGGTCATATGTACCCGGATCTGAAAACTCCTGTGGTTAGCAGAGGATGCAAAACTTGCTCCAAAACAAGCATAGGAACAAGATTTGCACCTCCTGCTACCATATTTGAAGAACCCCGGCTTAATTGAAAGCCAATTTTTTGTGTGTGGTACCCTTGGCAACATAGAGGGAGAAAGGAGATTCCCTAAGGTTGGTGCTTTACGCGACACAAAACACGTGCCATCCTTTAGAATACCTTTAAGACTCTCATCAGTATCTAAAATAGGGAGTGCTTTTCGTACTATGTCACAGATTTGCCCAAATTCAACACTATAGCCGTCCCACGCCTCTGGAGATAGAACTCCCCCTCAAACAAAAAACATTCCATACCCAAGTCCCAATATATCAGGGTTAAACGCAATTGTAGCAACTCACAGAGCTATTTGAAACATTCTGCAGAATTAACAGCTAGACTTATTTAGAGAGGTTATTCTAAGGATCTTTTAGAACGGACCAAGCAAGAAGTTGATCAGTCTGATAGAGAAGTTTTCTTTCAGTCTGATAAATCTACCAAAATAAGTAGATCCAAGAAACTCAAATTCATCACTACATATAGTGTTGAATTTGGGCAAATCTGTGACATAGTACGAAAAGCACTCCCTATTTTAGATACTGATGAGAGTCTTAAAGGTATTCTACAGGATGGCACATGTTTTGTGTCGCGTAAAGCACCAACCTTAGGGAATCTCCTTTCTCCCTCTATGTTGCCAAGGGTACCACACACAAAAAATTGGCTTTCAATTAAGCCGGGGTTCTTCAAATGTGGTAGCAGGAAGTGCAAATCTTGTTCCTATGCTTGTTTTGGAGCGAGTTTTGCATCCTCTGCTAACCACAGGAGTTTTCAGATCCGGGTACATATGACCTGTAACTCTTGTTACGTCATTTACCTTTTGACATGCAGGGGATGTTTGAGGCAGTACGTAGGTCAAACTACACGAGCTTTTAAAGACCGCTTCCTTGAACACCTACGCTCTATAGAGGACCCTGAGTCTACTACCCCAATATCTTTGCATTTCAAAAAATGTCATAACTCTGATACTTCTCTCTTGACATTCCAGGCTATCCAATTGATCCCCAGACACCCCAGGGGGGGTAATAGAGGGATAACTCTCAGTAAAAGAGAGGTTTTTTGGATATTCCATTTGGATACTCAAATGCCAATTGGTCTTAATTCAGAGTGGGATGTTAAATTATATGTGGATCAATAGTAAGCCAGATTTGGTCATACATTATTTGTTCATCATTATTAATTTTATAAAACAAAAAAATCTTTTCAATTACTGTCCCTTTAAATCTTCATGACAATCTGCTTTCAAAAATACCAGAAAGCTTTCATGTTTGATTGTTTATTGTTTATAATTACACGCATGAAAATAGTCCTTACTTAACAAATATTTAAGTGATTATTGCTAGTATATTATTAGAATATGTATTTTTGTTATATTATTATTTTAGGACTTTATTTTTTTGCGTGACATTTCATACATATCCCCCTAGTGTGCACCCATTTTTCCAATACATTTAATGTGTTGCTAACTCACAATAGGTTAGGCAATTAAATAGGAGGAGTTTTCCTGTGAATATAATGCCTGGGATTATGGGTACACACTATGGTCACTGAGGCGCTAATGAAGTTAATGTGCTTTATGCACTAGGAAACGCGTCTGACCTTTTTCATGTTTTTCCTGACCTGAGCTGCCAGCCGTATCACTTCTTTTGCCTATACACTTGTAATGTGATTTGGAACATTACAATAAAGGATTTGGATCAAATTACAATTTTACTGTATTCTTTTTGCCTACCTGGGTGCGCTGACTACCACGTTTGCTGTTTGAATTTGGAGCGCAGGTGGAACGCTCCTGTCCTCGCACCAGTCGGGTGAAAGCTTGACGTCATCACGACGCATCGGAGGGGTGTGACTCACTACGTGAAGGCCACTGCAGGGTTCCTGGTAACTAGTGCCGCATCGGGTACTGTGTCTGAGCGCTTCCTGGAGGTTCTGATTGATTAAGGCACAGCATTTTTTCTCTGTTCAAAATAGGGAACATTTTTACAAATCATGTCTGTTGGCTGCAGCGCGCCTTTGTGCGGGGTCAGCTCTGGTCTGGAGAGCCCGGCATTTTCCTTCCTATTTATTATGCAGGTGCATATTACCGGCTAAAGTATTTTAGGGGGTATAACTTCTTTATTTCTCCCTACTGAGAGATTGAAGCGCTGCGGTGTCGCAGGACCAGAACGCTGCTTCTTACTCTCTACTTATTGTGAGTGAACTTTAATGGTGTAGAAGAACTGCTATAGAGCTGCAGCATCAGTGATAAAGACCACCTTTGCAGCTAAGTGACGCAGCAGGTTAAAATATGGCTGCCGGTTGGCGGTGCGCACTTCAGGTCTGCGCTTCCCGCCTTGGACAGTGTGTCTAATGCCACTATAATGCTGTTTCTAGTGTTTTTTTTATATTCTTGCCGCACTATTCCTGTAGAAAGCCTATGAGGCCTATTTATCAGATGTCTGTTGGACCTGATCCAACAGTACGGATCAGGTCCAACAGACATCGCTGAATGCGGAGAGAAATACGCTCTCCGTATTCAGCATTGCACCAGCAGCTCTTGTGAGCTGGTACAACGTCCCCCCCTGCAGACTCTAGGCCAATCGGCCGCCAGCAGGAGGGTGTCAATCAACCCGATCGTACTCGATTGGGTTGAATTGTGGCAATCTCTGTCCGCCTCATGAGAGCAGGCGGACAGGGTTATGAAGCAGTGGTCTTTAGACCGCTGCTTCATAACTGCTGTTTCTGGCGAGTCTGAAGACACGCCAGAAACACGGGCCCTCAAGCTCCATTCAGAGCTTGCTAAATGGGCCTCAAAGGTTTTTTTTTCTCCTAAATACACTCCAGTGCGATAATACCAGTAAGAGAACTGCTCAAAATAGCATTACTATTTTATATGTTCTTCTTTATATCCGGCATCAGTGAGGTTATAAAGACTTCAGCTTAGCCGGATTCAGTATTTCTTTGTCTAATACAGAGGTTTTGTCCTCTCTACTTGTCGGCTTACGTCTGCCAGTCATTTGGGGGTATGTTTATATGGGGTTGAGATGCTTCCCTTCCTTTGTGTGCATAGCTTATGTGTTTTAAGTATCACATTTTCTGCAATGTAATTTACTTCATATCTAGGATTTCTGTTTCAAAATTTCTTTTATGGGTTTTATTTATTCTGATGCTATGTGGTATAGTTTTGTTATTAGTGACAGGGGGATATCACTATGTGCGTAATCTACATTTCATGTTCTACTACACCTATGGGAGTATATGGTGTGAAAGGGGTTACAATTAATTCTTATGGTTTTAACATACTTTTTCAGTTACTTGATGTTTGGCGACATTTTGTGGTGATTGCAGTTATTACATCTACTTGAATCATGCAATATATTTTTTACATGATATTGTTTTTCCTAATACCTTATAGGAACTCTGTATGTTATCTCTGGGATGGATCAGAATCTCTGTACTAACCCTAGCTAAGTTTAAAAGCTGTGTATACAACAATCTATGGCAATAAGGGAAGTCTGCCTATCAGAAGACTTGAAGTAACAGTGAGTCACGTGAACCTGTTTTGCATATCTTATCCAGAATCCTTTGCGGCATTGCAATTAATGTATTCAGAGGACATATTTGTAGTTCCTATTTTATATATATATATATATATATATATATATATATATATATATATATATATATAAAATATATATAAAATAGGAACTACAAATATGTCCTCTGAATACATTAATTGCAATGCCGCAAAGGATTCTGGATAAGATATGCAAAACAGGTTCACCCTATATATATATATATATATATATATAGGGTTTTATATTTGTCTCTCTTTACTAAGGGAATTTTTACCCTAAGGTCTGTGACAGGTAGTATGATCTTCGGTATCATACTTCTTGTCTTAGAATTTTAGGACTCTAATATATTTTATTTTCTATATTTTCCTTATAGGAATGCTATTTTTTATTCCTCATACTGAGAGAGATGTTCTAATGTCTATGTCATGTATTTTTTATGTTTCATATTCATTTTCTTAGTGTTTTTAGACAATAATATATTTATTTCTATGTATTAATGTAGAAATATTTCGAATATCCGTGACATTCCCTGTTGAGGGAAAGCATAAGCTATTTTCAGCCCTGGAAATTAAGACCAAAAGAAGATTCAACTATCTCTCTAGCCTTTTTCTGAGAACTATTCAGCATGAAGGTCTGGCCTCGTATGAACTTTCAATCCTACAGATTGACTTTTTGGACTAAATCTTCCTCTAGTAATATTAGGAAGGTTCCAAGAGCTCTTCTGATAGTGTCCAGATCTCAGAGATGTTGGTGGGCAGAGCCCCTCAGTGATTCAAGTATCTAGGCAACTGGCCCAAGCCTGGAGGTTCCAGGTTTGATTCTGGGTGTACAATGACACTCTCCTGGATAATATTTCCTTGGTATCAGATACCAGGCTGATCCAGTCTCTATCTACTATCATATTTTCATTACATAAGCTAGAGAAAAGAATCTTTTTACCAACTGTCATTCTTATCAGTCCTCTGTCTGTCCCTCAGCGGCTCTGTGGATGGAATGTATATCTTTTTCCTTGTCCATCTGAGACATGTACAGTTTTACATATTTAGAAAATGGAACGATGATCACTTGGATCTATTTCAGTAGGATAGTTTTTACATCCGAACGTGGGTTTTTATATTGTGGTGAGTCTCTCAGGGCCTTTGGTCCAAGACACATCTTCCTGAGACCTTCTTGGGAGATTGCGTTTATAATGTTTAGCCTTTCGGGCTAGGGGTAATCTCTCTAGTGACTCAGTGGAGAGTCATTGAGATTCATCATGTGAGATAAGAGTCCAAGACCCCATGGGGGTATGACTTTAGCAGTCTGGAGTTCCTAGAAAGCACAGGAAGTTTAGTCTCAGATGGGCTCTGCACCTCCTTTAATTATTTTGACGTTGAGAGCGATTTTCTCTACTCTGATAGCTTGGCTTCAAGTGAGCTTAGTCTGATTTTTCAATTCTAAATTGGATAACATTCTTCAGTGGCATATTCTCCAGTCCCTTCCCACCACCAAACCACCCTAGTGTTTACCTTAATATATACACACCTTCTAACAGTAATTATGTGCAGCTGTCACTAATAATCAAGGATAAAGAAACCACTTCAGACTCATAGCCTTTGTACTGACATTTTACCACTTTCTTTTACACTTTTCTAAAGCTCTTTTGCTAAGTCACCATACACTTTGTTTCCCTATATCATCATTCACTCTCAGTTTACCCTGCCTTATATCAGACTTATTTCACTTTCTCCCTCACCTTCTGTGTCCATTCCCTCTCCTTTAGATTGTAAGCTTGAGAGCCTCTCTACCTGTAGGCCACTTTGTATTTAAAGTGAACTACTAATGATTGTGCTCAAGGGCATGGCATTCCTCTTCTTTTGTATAACTCAATTATTGCACCTACAACTGTTATTTACCCCTACTGTACTTGTTTGTGTATTACTGTATCCCTGTAATGTTTTTATTCTTTGTATAGCGCTGCGTAATCTGCTGGCGCTTTATAAATAAATGCTAAAAATAATAATAATAATTAGGGAGGAACACAGTATTCCTTAGTGATGAGGGAGGTCTTTCGCTTTCTACAGTGGACAAGAGCTCATATTTGTTTCCTGTAATCTGCTTCCCAGGGGGTCATCTGGGAAGGGGGTCATGAGTAGACAGATTTTTCATCCATAGAAAGGGGTCGTTCTTCAGGTAGTATATCAAGTATTGGATCTGGATCAAAGGATCCACAATGGCTCTGATTAACACTTTAAGCGTTTCCATGGGACTTTGGTCTCATCTATCTTTTTCACCAATTGATAACCTGTATAGAATAGGAGCAGGCTTCGGTGGTCTATTGCTCTAGCTTTGTCTCACAGATTTTAGTTTGCAGGCTGAGTGAAGATGTCGTCCTTTCCATCTTAAAAGTTGGCTCTGAGAAAAGACCGTTTTTCTTCTGGTTCCCTTCATCCTATCCTAGTTTCTCTTAAACTGTCTGCTTGGAGACTGAACATTTAGTCTTGTCCAGATGAGGGCTTTCAGTGGACTAAGGCTTATAATGCAGTATCTTACAAGATTTGTAATTGAGAGTTCCCTACATTCTGCATTTTCTTCAGGAGGGTCTGGAGAAAGTCTTGTCAGTCAGTTCTCTGTAGGGTCGGATCTCGGCCCTGTGGATTCTTTTGCATAATCGCCTAGAAGTCTTGCCAGACGTTCTATCCTTTGTTCAGGCCTTGATCAGATTCAAGCCTGTGTTTAGGACTTTTGCTCCTCCATGGAGCATTAGTCTTGATCTTCTGGTTCTGTCTGAACCTACTCACACTGTTGGTATTATCTTTGAAAGTTTTGTTACCTTTTGCCTTTCCTCTACTCATGGAGTATCTGAGCTTTAGGTTCTTCAGTGTGGCTTTCTTTCATTTTTAGTTCAGGAGGATGAGGCGGTCCTTTGTACTAAATTAAAACCCTTCCGAGGGTGGTTTCGGACCACAATATTAACTAGAAGTTGTTATTCCTTTGTTTTGTCCTAATCATTCTTCTCAGAAGGATTGTTGGCTCAACCTAGATGGTGTGCGTGCTCTGTAGTTCTATCTGCAGGCAACTAGGGATTTTGTATACCTACTGCCTTTTTAGTTGTTTTTTATGGTAAACGGAAGGATCAGAAGGCCTCTTCTTCTATTCTTCTTCTCTTTCCTTTCGGTTGGAAAGGGTTTTTCGGTTGGCTTATGAGTCAACTGGACTTCAGCCTCAATTACATCTGTTTCTCTAGGGCTGTCTCTTCCTTTTTGGACTTTTAATAACAATGCCTTTATGGAATGGATCTGCAAGGCGGACACTTGGTTCTTGTTGCATACCTTTTACAAATTTGTTTTGCAGATTCAATGGTTTTTTTTTTTGTTTTTTTGCCTCAGCTGAGGCTTCCTTGGGAGGAAAGTTCTTCAAGAGGTAGTGCCTTCTGTTTAGGTCAGCCTGTCTTGTTTGTCCCTCCCTTCCATTCTGTGTCCTATATCTTGGGTATTGGTTCCCACTAGTAATTGAATGGATTTGTGGACTCTCCATGCCATTGGAAAGAAAACAAAAGTTATGCTTACATGATAAATTCTATTCTTTCCTGGCATGGAGAGTCCACGACCCGCCCTTATGTTTTATGACGGCGTTTGCGGTTTTCTAAACCTCAGGCACCTCTATACCCTTTGGGTCCTCTTCTCTTTCCATTTTTCCTTGGCTGAATGACTGGGGATTGTTGGAAGTGGAAGGATACTTAAAGGGCCAGTAAACCTAGGGAATAATGTTATATAATTCTGCACATAGTGCAGAATTATATAAAATTAGCGTAGCTCCAGATTTCAAAAGTGAATAGTTAAAAAGATATCACGCAACGAAAACAGAACACCGCTCTTAGCTCTACTGAGCAGGTCTGTTTTATTCTCCTAAGCGCATCTGGGCACACTGTCTAATCACAGCCAGCCCGATCACGCTATTAAAATCAGTGTAGCTCGCTTCCGCTACCAGACTAGAGCAGGAGCGAGCTACATTGATTTTAATAGCGCGATCGGGCGCGCTGTGAATAGACAGCGTGCCCGTGATGCACTTAGCAGAATAAAACAGACCCGCTCAGTAGAGCCAGGAGCGGCGTTCTGTTTTCTTTGTGTGATATCTATTTAACTATTCACTTTAGAAATCTGGAGCTAAGCTAATGTTATATAATTCTGCACTATGTGCAGAATTATATAACATTATTTCCTAGGTTTACTGGCCCTTTAAAGCTTTGCCGGTGTGTTATTTGCCTCCACCTGGTGGCCAGGAGTTGAATCCCCATTAGCAATTGAATGGATTTGTGTTCTCTCAATGCCAGGAAAGAAAATAATTTATAAAGGTAAGCATAATTTTTTCTCTCTCTCTGATGATTCAGATAGAGCATGCAATTTTAAACAACTTTCCAATTTACTTTTATTATATAATTTGCTTTGTTCTATTGGTACCCTTTATTGAAAAGCATACCTCGGTAAACTCAGGAACAGCAAGGCTGTACTGGGAGCTAGCTGTTGATTTATGGCTGCACATATATGCCTCTTGTCATTATCTCAGCCGATGTGCTCACATAGCTAGCTTTGTATGGTCTGAATCATGAAAGAACAAAATTGTGTTTCATGTCCCTTTAAATATTTAAAGGGAGAGTCAACTTTAACATTGTTACTTTTAAAAAGGTAGATAATCCCTTTATTACCCATTCCCCAGTTTTGCATAACGAACACTGTTATACCAATACACTTTTAACCTCTGTGATTACCTTGTATCTAAGCCCTGACAGCCTCCTTATCACATGGCTATTTATTTATCATCTATTGACTTGCATGTTAGCTTATTAGTGCTGTGTTCTGCACAACTCCACGGGCATGAGCACAATGTTATCTATATGGCCCACATGAATTAGCAGTGTCTTGTTGTGAAAAGCTAATAAAAAAGCATGTGATAATAGGCTGTCTGTAGTGGCTTAGAAACAGGCAGATACTTAGAGGTTTAAATGTTAGAGTATGGTTGGTTGTGAAAAGCTGGGAAATGGGAAGTAAACAGAAAGCAAAATAATCTTACTTGAAAATGTCAAAAATGAGTGCTTCTTCACCACTGGTAGTGAAACGCTCTCTGTAAAGTTCTCCATGAAGGGTAAGATCACTTAGAGCAAGGCTGCCGATACTTCCTTGTAATGCTAAGTCTCCCTCTGTAATATGAACAAAGATAACCATAACCGTCATTTAAAGTTTAAAATAAAGCCAGCCATTGAAAGGTTAGGGGACACACAAAAAAATCTGATAGAAGAAAATATGCCACGGTTTAACATTAAAGTGATGTTAAACTTTACGTTTTAAAATCTTGTCCGGAATCTAAGCAATATTTTGAAGCGACTTTAATTGATCAAGTCTAAATTAGGATGCACTGTAACTTACTTTTTAATCTAGTCATTCTAATACCCCACTCTCCAGCTGCCCAGTTCAAAACTCTTTTTTTGTGAGGCCAGCACTCACTTTTATGCTGAGTTCCACAAAATCCACATACCACTGGTTGCTAGTTGTCAGAGCCTCCCATCATTTCCATAATAGATTCACAAAACAATAAAAGCTCTACTCTCTTATTTTTATTGCATTGTTTTTTCACTTTTCTACAAGAGAGTGCAGCTTTCATTGTTTTGTGAACGGACTGGAGAACAGTTCAAACAGTTAGCTCGCAAAAAAAATGAGTTTTGAGTTGGCCGGAGCGCGGATATTAGAATGGCACAGATAGATTAAAAAGACAGTTACAGAGCATCTTCATTAGGAGTGATCAATTAAAGTCCATCTAAAATATTGCTTAGATTCTGGACCTGATTTTAAAACATGTTAGGTTTACCATCACTTTAAGCTTTATAAAATCCTGGAAGAATTCACATCTCTACTAAAATACACTTTCGGAATACTCTATTGTTCATTGTGCACAATTACAAACATGCAGTAGTTAAAGGGATTTTTAGTTTAAAATATCAATACTATTCATTAGTGGATTTTTATTTGACAGGTTTATTTATTACACAACAAAAATCAGATCACAGCCTATGCCCTCTATTAAGATCCTATTGCATTCCAGGTAACTCTTTGAAAAAGTGGAAGGAAGTTTGGGCTATTATCTGCTAGACAATCTAGGATACCTACATGATTTTACTACTTTAGAAAATTCTACTTTACAAATTCCAACTTGAAAATATTCATTTTATTTACTGGGAGCTTAATCCATAAAAGGGGTGAGTAAAAGTGCGGCTCCTGTGCTATTCCAGATGAAAATACAGATGTTAAGCAAATGAGAAACAGGCATACGTGTGTATGCTCTAATCAACTCCTGTATCCTAATCTGGAACAAAAAGGGAACGTTTAAGGAGTACAACTTTAACTATGTGATTAAATTAGCGCTCTAGAATCTGTTGGCGCTCTACAAATAACCGATAATAAAGGGACATTCTGGGCAAAACTGAAATGCACTTAGATATTTGAATAGAATACATGACATCTAATGGCAAAAATATAGTTATAACTGTTCTAGCGTTAACATTTTTCTCTGCACGTGCATGTGAAGCATAGCTGGATATTCTCAGTGCACCAGCAAATTAAATATACAGCTGGGGCATGTATCATGTCAGGAA
This sequence comes from Bombina bombina, assembly GCF_027579735.1. Lineage (NCBI taxonomy): Eukaryota > Metazoa > Chordata > Amphibia > Anura > Bombinatoridae > Bombina > Bombina bombina. The sequence goes on along the minus strand of NC_069506.1, from coordinate 82,088,967 downwards.
TTATGTAAAGTGAGTCATTACCAGATGATACAAACCCATTAGGCTCTTTGCTACGTACTGTGTTTAAAATGCTGGTGCATGAGCATCTTGAAACAGCAATAGTTTTTACTAGAAGCTTTTTTTGTTAATACGTGTATATTTCAAAGATGCTTCTTCTATCTGAAACATAAATGCCCCTGTATGCATTCCAATTTTGTCTGGAATGTCCCTTTAATCCATTTGTAGGGGAAATTAAATAGTTTAAAAATAAATGCTCTAGAGAAGTTTATATCGACACTAGAACATTCCTTAAAAAACAACAACATATTTTTACAATGGAATGTCCATTTAATTCCACATTCCATATAATATGAATGAATTACATTGTGTACTCATACTCACCAATCATTTCAAGGTGTGACGTAAGCTTTGATACACTAGCTTTAGCCAGTTCACTTGTAGTCTTTTTTAGCACCAAGGAAAGAGAATGCACCTTCAAATAAAAACAATACCAAATTAAAAACACTATGAATAATACTCTTGTTTTCTAAAGGAGAGAAGCCGCGGAAGAGCAAGCGGCAGGGAAACAAAAATATATTTTACATTAACTAGTGCTACACTTATTCTGAAAGGTTTTCTTATAATGTGGGCAAATATAAATACTGCTTAGTAGTATCAGTGCTAACAAGAAGAAAATATACTACGGTGTACGTAAAATATTTATGGTTGCTATTTCATTATATAAAAAAGGTTGGAAATTTAAAGGGACATGACAGCCATAATTGAAATGCCTGTCACTGCATTTCATTTCTGAAGAGAGTAATTTTTTCAATATACTGTACGTGTTTTAGCATAAATGCTTCTAGAAAAAGCTATCACTGTTTTTAACGTGAGCTTTTTTCTGTGCATGTGAAGGTAAAGCATATCTATATATGCTTCATACACCAGCCTTTTAAAAACTGTTTCTGCTCAGTGACTTGTATCATGTAAATTGATTCATCAAAAGCATAATACAAGGCACCAACAGCTCTCTGACCAGGCACACTGTTCAAAAGGCTGTTACGTGCAAAATATTCAGATATGGTTCACATGCACAGAAAAAACTTTAACGCAGTGATATATTTTTGTAGAAACATTTTTGCTGATGCAAGTACGTTGCAAAAATGCTTATATTCAAAAGTGAAATGCAATGATGTACATTTGAGTTTTGGCTGTAATGTCCCTTTAAATTTAGTTTCTGGTATGGAAAAGCACTGTTCCTGCTGTTTTATAAGAAACTGGTTATAAGAGCTGGTAAAATGTAAACAAGAAGTTGACTACTGAGCTTCTCTTTAGTAATCAGATGCCAATATTTACAAAGTTTTTATAACAGCTTTTACTATTTTTATAAATACACATTTAAAACATGTTAAAAAAAAATGTCTTTACTATATATGGGCTTCAAGTCTGTACCTTTAGATCCATCTTTGTGTTGATATGATCTTGGACAGGAACAGCAGATAAGACATTTGTTTCCAGCTTAGATGTTAACTTGGTATCTACTGGTTGCTGCTTCATTGCATGATTATCAGCTGTTGACCCAATTCCAAAAAAGTCTAAAATTACCACCCATGTCTGTAATGTGATTAAAACATCAAGGCAATTAAAATCTACATCCACGCTACGATTGACACGTTTATATTTTGAATAGAATTCTGGATGTTTTTTGTCCACCAAGAATACATTTATGTGAACCAACGAATCGTCAAAATTGTCTTTTCCACAAGATGCTTTTGATCTTTCAGATGTTGGAGATGGAGGAGGAGTCAAGGGATATTCAGAATCAATGTCTTCTTTTGGCTTCTTCCTGTAATTGCACGGCGGTCTTTGGTATAACTGGAAGACATTTGGTGCTTCTTCCATATGAGATGGAAGTGATCGTGGCATGTCTGGATATTCTACATGAGACACTAAAGGACAAGACTGAGACAGATATTCTTTGAGAGCTAGGCTGGATGGTTTAGGTGCACCCCTGGATACCATAAGATTTTTATATTTAGAGTCTGAGTTTTTTTCAAGAAGATCTTCCATGAGAAGGGAGCGTAGGGTGATCTGGATGGCTAAAGTCTGTGGATGGTCTTTATTAAACTCAATGTCAAAGTCTTGAAATTTCAGGCTAACTAAACCTTGAGAGCCAAGTGTTAGATCACCGCTTAACTGAACCTGCAATTCAGAGATCCTGAAATTTGCTTGAATTTGAGTAAACGGTAAAGATTCCTGAGTAGAAACAGACTTGCTTGGCGTGTATTTAAAATTAGTGGTACTGAAAAACAAACTTTCATTCTTTTCACTTAACACGTCAGGGCTTTTACAAACAGATGTTGTAGGGGAACAATACACTGAAGTGAACATAGAGCTTTGAGGAAGCTTCTCATCTTCATTGTACACCAAGTTATCAAGAGTCTGTAGAACTTGTTCATACACGTGTTTTGCAAGAACCACCTGCATGATTAGAAAAACAAACTTTGAAAACGGTTCAAATTATACTGGTGAGTATTATATAATAACAGTAACAATCTATAACACTATGAATCAGGTACTTTTATATTTCCTTTTGGTTAACAAAAACTTTTTTTTTTACTTGCGGGTCACAAATGTTATCAAATAAGAGATAACTGAAGTCACAAATAACACCTGAATGTCTGCACTAACCTCCTTCTGCACTAAGTATTGTTTAAAATAAAAACTTGCACTCTTGCACTATTTGATTTGTGGGATGCATCGTCATTTCTTTGTTTTATAACCCTTTAACTGCTGAACCATTTCCACCCATGAGCTAAGCTGTTTTGCAGTTTTTAGGGGCTGGGCATATTTAAAGGGAATCCCAAAAATGTTTCTTTCATGATTCAGATAGGGCATGCAATTTTAAGCAACTTTCTAAATTTACTGCTATTATCAAATTTTCTTCGTACTCTTGGTATCTATATTTTAAAAAGCAGGAATGTTAGCTTAGGAGTAGTCAGCCCACGGCAGAATGCTATTTTGCTGAGAGGTGACGTTTCCACCTCTTAGTCAATAGCATGCTAGCTATCCGGCATGGCACCAGCTGGAACACACGGCTATTTGCTAAGAGGTGGAAACCCACCTCAGAGCAAAATAGCGTTCTGCCATGGGCTGCCTGAGCAGCTCAGTGCAGCAAACGGTTTAATCAAATAAAGGAACTTTCAGCATGAAGTATATTACACTTCATGACTGAAAGTCCCCTTTATTTGTTCCAATGGTAAATCCTAGCGTTTTACAAACGCTAGGATTTACCATCACTTTAAATCAATTCCCATAAAATGAACTTACAGGATTTTCTTAACCTTTCAACTTATTTTATTGTAACATTTCAGGGCTCAAACATTCCCAAAATGTTACAATATATTAAAGTTTAAAGGTTAAACAAATCCTGTGAGTGCTTTCCATGCACTGTATAAGTAATATGTATGCATATTTTATCTACTTGTAATAAACAATATGTTTAAAATAGAATGAAAATGGTTTAAAGGATCAAATGAATAATAATTTACCTGAACATTGTTGACAAAATTTCCTTCAATTTTCAAGATACTTCCAACTTCCAATGAATCATCAATGCAGGGAAACGTTAATTCTGAGTCTTGCTCCAATGCAAACTTTTCCATGTTGAATCGTATAGTAGTGTTGTTTAGTATATGGAAAGCTGGTAAAACAAAACAAAAAGTTACATGTTATTACAAGTTCTAAGGAGCGCAATTTTATCGGAGCATATTACAAAGTTAAAAGACCTTTTTTGCAAGAGTTTATGCAGTGTGATAATAATTAACTTTTCTAATGGTTTTCAGATTTCATCACACTACATTAACTCAAAATATCCTTAGATATATATATATATATATATATATATATATATATATATATATACATACATATATATATATATACATACATACATACACATATACATACATATATATATATATATATATATACACACATATACATACATAGATCCAAGGAAAGAAGTTGCGCTCAAGCTTGTAATATTCTTGAAAAAAGAAAGGCACTCCAGGCACGTTGTAAAAAGTAAAAACAACTTTTATTCCAAAAATGACTTAAAAGAAGGACAAAATAGTGTTGTCCAGCAAAGAGCCAGCAGTGACTCCAACAATCAGGTTGATGAGCTGATCCTCACGCAGACATGTTTCGTGCGTTTGCGCACTTGATCACTGCTTACCTGAGGATCAGCTCACTCACCTATTTATGACTAAAGATGATAATTTACAAGAGAGTAACATCTCTTTAAAACATATTAAAAACAAAAGCACATTCTATCCTTTTAAGACACGTTCAAAAGTGATTGATATCTTTCAAAAAACGGTAGAGATCAAATTACGTGATCTAGATAAACAAGTGACAGATAAAGGTAATAGAAAATGTAACAATTTAACGTACAAAGAGAAATCAGCTCTCAGGGAGCTTACACAGAATGACAACATTGTAATTAGGCCATCTGACAAGGGCGGCAATGTGGTCGTTCTTAACAGAACTGACTATATTGCAGAGGCCAAGAGGCAGTTAAGTCAAAAAGATGTTTACCTAAAATTGACACAAAATCCTACTAACAAGTTTCAGAGGGAAATTGGGATTATTATTAAATATGCCCGTAGTAATAACATCATTACTCCATCTGTTGAAGAAAAATTGTTAATATCTAATCCAGTAACTCCCATTTTCCATCATTTCCCCAAATTACATAAAAATTCTTTATCTCCTCCAGGTAGACCCATCATTGCCGGCATAGGGTCCCTGAATGAAGCACTCTCTGAACTCGTTGACACTTTTTTACAACCTCTAGTATGTCAACTTCCTAGCTATATACAAGACACCACTTCTTTTATTAAAAAAATTGCTAACATTGAATGGAAACCAAACTATAGGTTAATGGTTGTTGATGTGACATCTCTCTACACGTCTATTGAGCATTCAAAGGGCCTTAAGGCTATCGAATTTTTTATTAATTCATCTTGTAACTTTGAAGAAGCAACTAAGGTTTTTTTGCTGAATGCAATTGAATACTTGCTTACCCACAATTTTTTTATGTTTCAGACTGATTATTATCTCCAGAGACGTGGGACTGCTATGGGGGCTAAATTTGCCCCCTCCTATGCCAACCTATTTATGGGTTGGTGGGAGCTGTCCCACGTCTTTGGAGATGGTAATCCATTTAAGGGAGCGATCATCCAGTATTGTCGCTACATAGATGATTTGTTTTTCATCTTAGAATGTGACGCAACTGAGGCGGATAGCTTTTGCAATTACCTCAACTGCAATCAACTAGGTATAGAGTTCACAGGTACTCACAGCAATGAAAGTGTGAACTTTTTGGATCTCACTGTTCAAGGCGGTGAGACTGGATCTACTATCCAGACTAAAATGTACAGAAAGGAAACTGCAGGTAACACACTGTTAAAATTCGAATCATGTCATCCCCGGCATGTGCTAAGAGGCATACCCAAAGGGGAATATATTCGCATTAAAAGGAACTGCACCAGTGAAAAAGAATATCACAAGCAGGCCAGTGAAGCCACTCAAAGATTCAAACAGCGAGGTTATCATGAGGGCCTTCTATTAAAAGCGAAAGCAAGTGTCGATCAAATCCCAAGAACTGAGTTGCTTCAATATAAATACAACAAGTCAAAGACTAAAAAGAATGAAAATAATAAGATCAAATTCATAACTACCTTTAGTGTAGAATATAATAAAATATGTACAATCATTAAAGACTCTCTTCCTATTCTGTATTCAGACCCTACCATCAGAGAGATTTTAAAGTCTGGATGTGACTTCATTCCTAAAAGAGCTAAGACTCTATCTAATCATTTATCCCCCTCTGACATCAAACCCAAGATAAATAGATGCTGGCTTAAACAAAGACAGGGATGCTTTAAGTGCAGACGACACATCTGCAAAACTTGTAATTTTATACATGAGGGCGATAAATTTGTTTCAAGCACAACTAACACAGAGTATGACATCAGATACTTCATTAACTGTGCAACTACGCACGTAGTCTATCTTCTCACATGTGATATTTGTAAGATCCAATATACAGGAAAAACTAAGAGGTCCCTCAAAGACAGATTCCTGCAACATCTTAGGTCAGTTGAAGATAAAGATAGTGACACTCCCATATCAAGACACTTTAAACTAATTCACAACTCAGATGTATCATCGTTAAAAATACAGGGTATTGACCATATTACCAAGTGGAGAAGAGGTGGAAATAGAGAGTCATTACTCAATAAAAAGGAAATTTATTGGATGTTTAAATTACAGACTAGTGAACCAGAAGGGTTAAACATTAGACGTGACCTAGATGTATTTATCTAATATATGTCTAAGTATAGTCTGATCTATTAACTTATATGTCAAAATAATGGCAAGACACCTATATTTCTCTTTGGCATTGTGATCTTTTTTCTTCTTTTTTGTTACATAAACAATACATATATTAAGTATAGATCTACATGAAAAATGTGTTTGGATCCATTCAATTGTAATAGTTGATATCTTAACATTTTATTAGTGTGGCAATTCTAGGAAATTTTAGTTCACATTATATATAGCAATTCTTAAAATTAATGGTCAGATTATTTCCTGTCATGTATTCTCTATATTATCCCTTTGTATTCTTTCTTTTTATGCTTATTCTCAGCTACTGGTAGAATAATTAAAGTAGCCTGTCTTGTGGATATAGGTATGCAATCAGGTTTCAAGTATGTAAATTTTTGGCAATTAGCTTAGTCATAAATAGGTGAGTGAGCTGATCCTCAGGTAAGCAGTGATCAAGTGCGCAAACGCACGAAACATGTCTGCGTGAGGATCAGCTCATCAACCTGATTGTTGGAGTCACTGCTGGCTCTTTGCTGGACAACACTATTTTGTCCTTCTTTTAAGTCATTTTTGGAATAAAAGTTGTTTTTACTTTTTACAACGTGCCTGGAGTGCCTTTCTTTTTTCAAGAATATTACAAGCTTGAGCGCAACTTCTTTCCTTGGATCAGTGTACTCGGCTTCGCCTGTGGCGTGTGTGGCAGACACGCCTGAAGTTTGCAGCCTATCGCTTGGATTCATTTAGGGGGTGTGTCCCCCGCCCACTCTCCTGTGTGCCGGGTCGTCCATTTTCACTGAACGCTCAGGAGGAGCGCACCTAACAGTGACTATCCTGGAACCATATACATACATACACACAGTATATATATATATATATATATATATATATATAAAAAACCCATTTTGTATATATTGTGAAAACCCATTTTGGCCATTTTACATGGCTCATTCTAGATTTGTTTTTAGATAAAGAAATAAGTGTAGGGGATCAGTATACACTACAAAAAAGACCGGGAACACACAGCACTCATAATTTTTTTTTATCAAAAACTATCAGCAACATATATAATACAACTGTATCTAAAAAGTTTACTCCCACTCTAATGAGGTTTAATTAAAAAACAATTACATACAATGACATAAAAGGGAAAAAAGAAAATGCTCTAACGTGTTACAGCATTGTATTACACTAATGCTCGCATATAATTTTGTGTTTTAACATTGCAAAGGGATTAAACATATAGCTAAAATCAGCTCCAGAGCAACAATGCACTACTGAGAGCTAGCTGAAAATAGCTGGTGAGCCAATAACAAAAGAAATTTATGGGATCTACAACACTAAATCTGGAGGAAGACACAACAAACTGTTGGGTAATGGTACAATGGCCACATGTTAGGATAACTAGATGGTAAATTAAAGAACAACAAGCTTTTTGACATCATGGTCAATTCTGGAAAAATGCAAATACTCAGCAAAGTTAGGTTTACATACAGTTACTTGTGTATAGGTAGCAAAGTAGTTTAGAAGAAATGGGCTGTAGCCATTTGTTTAATTTCAAGTCTACTTTGAAAATATTTCAACTTACATCTACAGTAGGCCTGTCTATTGTTGCCGTTTGATTATTTACCTTTTTAGGATGAATTGTTTTTTTAAATTGTGAGTTAGAACTGCTTTAGCATAATTCAAATAAATAAAAAAAAAAAAACTTACCTTGACCCTTATGCAAAGACTCAAAAAAATCATGACGGGTAAAATGTGCTTCCTCCTGATTGCTGACACTTGTGTTACCAGATACAAGGTGTGGTGGCTCAGATGCCGACTGCTTTCTTGCTGTAAGAGAACTAATGTTCAAAGAGTAGAGTTTGATATCTTTTATTTCCACTTGTAACCTGTCACTTCTAGAAAGATCATCATCTGTTACAAAATTCTGAATAAATATCCGGCCTAAGTGTCCAACAAGAAGTTCTGGACTTCCAGGTTTACGAGGTATTGATACAACTGGGGATTCAATGTTAATATTAAGGATTAATTTCACAGGGTCTGTATTGGCATTGGTTGCATCAAACTCATCAAACTCAACTGTATCATACTGAAATGAATCCCTATGTTTACGTGGTGGCTCAAACAATGAAACCATTTCACTGTATTCAGCTGTTTTGGTAACTAGGACAGAAGATACTTTAGATGCTGCACTTTTCAACATGTTACGGAAATTATCTTCTAACTCATCAATTGATAGTGTCATTTCTTTTAGAAATTTGGCTGAATGGTTGTAATGTAAAGAAGCCATTTTAAGATTAAGAGATAATTCTTCTTTAGACTGTTCAGAGAAAGTAAAACTCAATGCTTCCATGGGGATACCACTGTAATCTGTCCTGACAAAAATGTTGTAGTCTGCAAGGTTCAAGTGGCTTTCATACATAGCTATATTACCGATGCTGATAACATAAGGATTACTTATATTGTCTTGTGCAAGATCAATGAGTTGCAAGCAACCAAGTGAACCATTGACATCAAATCTACTTCCCAAAGACACATTCACCTTTGTACCCCCAATGCTAGCTGTGGCAATTTTTCTCCCACAATTCTCCCCATTAGGTAAACAAACCGTCCTGAAAAGAAGTATGTTTAACCTGTGAATATCAACTGCCACCTGTGTGTTTTGCTCATATGCAGTCTGAAAAGATTCCTTTTCAATTAAATTCCTTTCGAAGTCAGTTTTTAAAGGCTGAGGGCTTCCATCATCATTTTCTTTTGGAAAAGATTTCTGAAGAAAACCAATAAGCTCTACAATAGTCTCTGGGTTAAGAATAATATCCAAGTTGTTAACTTGGAGTGATGTAACTTGGAGTGAGCTGTCCAAATTCATGGAAGGACATTCAGAGCTTACAAACTGGTATTCCAACTTAATCAATGATTCTTCATCTTTGATAGCAATGTGTTCCAGAGAGTTACTAAAAGCAGAATTATATTTATCAGCAGAGGTGAACGGATTAGACGGAGAAAAATCATTGGTGTCAGAAACAGGAGATTGTGCTCGACTTTCACGAAGACTCCCAGTGGGTGCATCAAAACTTAAATTTTTATGTGAAGCCATTAAAAGATCAAAGTCTGATCCATAGTTTTGCATAGTGTCTACCATTAGCAATCCATGTACTGTAAGGGATACCTCAGCATCGTACGGCCTTTTTACAAAATGAGCATTTGAACCAAACACTTTAAGGACAGAAATATAACGGCCACAACTTTCTACACCTAACTGCATGTAATTAATTTTAAAGTCAGCTAAAAGAAGTTTTGATTCTACAAGAACCTCTCTGGTATGCTGCTCAAGCGTAATAACACTTTGTGTCAAGTTCATTACAGAATCCTGAAGTCCTACATTATTGTCTACATCAAATATTTTTTCTTTTCTGAGAAGTGTATTATCAGATTGTTTGGTGTCTGGACTTGACAAACTTGTAAAACATTTTCTTAGAGCAGATATCTTATCTTCATTAATATGTATTTTCAAGTCTGGCAGTGTCCCAGAAAGCACTGCCCCAGGATACTTGGGGTCTGAAGTATACATTAACCTACGCTCTAATTGTAAGTGCACGTTAAATTTTTCCAGAACATGAGTTGGGCCAACTTCACTATCCTGAATGTGTTTCCAGTTGTCCTTCACATGTCCAACCATGATTTGCAAATCCTTAAAAGATAGTGAATATTTTTCATATGCCTTGCTGCTTAGTAAGTAGGCTTCTATCTGGTCTTCATTTAGCTCAGTTCCAATGCAGCTTGATACTTCTACGTCTGTGCTTGTATTGGCTTCTGGGGGAGGACTATTAGTAGGCGTTGCCAAAGGAGTTTTATATTCGTCATCACTTAAATCATTCACATCTGTACAGAAGTTATCCAAAGTCCTTCTTTTACAGTGATCTAATTAAAAAACACATAAATCCTTTTTATAATTGTGAAAAATGGGTAACAGAATCAGGAGTTATCAATGTAAACATGGAATAGAAAAACTATTAAAGGATAACATAAATTCTAACCATTGTACTATTCATAGCTAGGTCAAAAAGTAAATTTATGCTTACCTGATAAATTAATTTCTTTTACGATATGACGAGTCCACGGATTTCATCCTTACTTGTGGGATATTAACCTCCTGCTAACAGGAAGTGGCAAAGAGCACCACAGCAGAGCTGTATATATAGCCCCTCCCCTTCCCCTCCACCCTAAGTCATTCGGCCGAAGGTATAGGAAGAGAAAAAGGAAAGGCTAAAAGGTGCAGAGGTGACTGAAGTTTACAAAAAATATAAAGAAAAACTGTCTTGAAAAGAACAGGGTGGGCCGTGGACTTGTCATATCGTAAAATAAATTAATTTATCAGGTAAGCATAAATTTACTTTTCTTTTACAAAGATATGACGAGTCCACGAATTTCATCCTTACTTGTGGGAAACCAATACCAAAGCAAAAGGACACGGATGAAAGGGAGGGACAAGACAGGAACCTAAACAGAAGGCACCACTGATTGAAGAACCTTCCTCCCAAAAATAGCCTCAGAAGAAGCAAAAGTATAAAATTTGTAAAATTTGGAAAAAGTGTGAAGGGACGACCAAGTCGCAGCCTTACAAATCTGTTCAACAGATGCATTGTTTTTAAAAGCCCATGTGGAAGCCACAGCCCTAGTAGAATGAGCCGTAATTCTTTCAGGAGGCTGCTGTCCAGAAGTCTCATATGCCAGGCGGATGATACTTCTCAGCCAAAAAAAAAAGAGAGGTAGCCGTAGCTTTCTGACCCCTACGCTTTCCAGAATAAACAATGAATAATGAAGATGATTGACGGAAATCCTTAGTTGCCTGTAAGTAAAACTTTAAGGCACGGACCACATCCAAATTATGCAACATATGCTCCTTCTTAGAAGAAGGGTTAGGACACAAAGAAGGAACAACAATTTCCTGATTAATATTCTTATTTGAAACAACCTTAGGAAGGAATCCAGGTTTGGTACGTGACACCACCTTATCACAATGAAAAATGAGATAAGGAGAATCACACTGTAGCGCTGAAAGCTCAGAAACTCTTCGAATAGAAGAAATAGCAACTAAAAACAGAACTTTCCAAGATAACAATTTAATATCTATGGAATGCATGGGTTCAAACGGAGCCCCTTGAAGAACTAAATTCAAACTCCAGGGAGGAGTAATGGGTCTAAATACAGGCTTAATTCTAGATAGAGTCTGACAAAAAGACTGAACATCTGGCACATTTGCCAAACGTTTGTGAAACAGAATTGACAAAGCTGAAATTTGTCCCTTTAAGGAACTTGCTGATAACCCTTTCTCCAATCCTCCTTGGAGAAAAGATAGAATCCTAGGAATCCTAACTTTACTCCATAAGTAACCCTTGGATTCACACCAATAAAGATATTTACGCCATATCTTATGATAGATTTTTCTAGTGACAGGCTTTCTAGCCTGTATCAAAGTATTGATGACCAAATCAGAGAATCCTCGCTTCGATAAAATCAAGCGTTCAATCTCCACGCAGTCAACTGCAGAGAAACTAGATTTGGATGTTGGAAAGGACCTTGAATAAGAAGGTCCTGTCTCAATGGAAGTTTCCACGGTGGCAGAGAGGACATGTCCACTAGATCCGCAAACCAAGTCCTGCGTGGCCACGCAGAAGCTATCAGGATCACTGAAGCTTTCTCCTGTTTGATTCGAGCAATCACGCGTGGAAGGAGAGGAAACAGTGGAAACACATAAGCTAGGCTGAACAACCAAGGCACTGCCAAGGCATCTATCAGTTCGGCCTGAGGATCCCTTGACCGGGATCCGTATCTTGGAAGCTTGGCATTCTGTCGAGATGCCATTAGATCCAATTCCGGTCTGCCCCATCTGAGAATCAATGAGGCAAATACCTCCGGGTGAAGTTCCCACTCCCCCGGATGAAAAGTCTGTCGACTTAGAAAATCCACTTCCCAGTTCTCTACGCCTGGGATGTAGATCGCTGACAGATGACAAAAGTGGGCCTCCGCCCAACGGATTATCTTGGATACTTCTATCATCGCTAAGGAATTCCTGGTTCCCCCCTGATGATTGATATATGCCACAGTCGTGATGTTGTCCGACTGGAATCTGATGAATATGGCCGAAGCCAACTGAGGTCACGCCTGAAGCGCATTGAATATTGCTCTCAGTTCCAGAATATTTATTGGAAGTAGAGACTCCACCTGTGTCCAAACACCCTGAGCCTTCAGGGAGTTCCAGACTGCACCCTAACCCAGAAGGCTGGCATTCGTTGTCACTATCACCCACGAGGGTCTGCGGAAACAAGTCCCCTGGGACAGATGATCCGGCCACAACCACCAAAGAAGAGAGTTTCTGGTTTCTTGATCCAGATTTATCTGAGGAGATAAATCCGCATAATCCCCATTCCACTGTCTGAGCATGCACAGTTGCAGTGGTCTGAGATGAAAGCGAGCAAACGGAATGATGTCCATTGCCGCTACCATTAATCCAATTACCTCCATACACTGAGCCACTGATGGCCGAGGAATAGACTGAAGTGCTCAGCAAGTATTTAGAATCTTTCGGATAGATTTAGAGTTTTGTAGATAACGCTGCTTTTTTTCCAAACGCACCCTCAGAGTTGTCTGAGGGGCTGCGTTAGGCTCAAAAAAGGGTACGTTGAGCCTAATGTAGCTCCACTTCAACCCTCAATACCAGCGTTTCTTACGGTAGCGGTAAGCTGGGAAAACTTGCTCGTGCACGATATCCCCATAAGAAACAATGGGGCAGTTTGGGCTGAAAAAAAGCCTTAACACCTGCAAAAAAGCAGCGTTCAGCTCCTATGGGGAAACAGTTTCTAAGTCTGCACCTAACACCCTAACATGTACCGCGAGTCTAAACACCCTTAACCTTACACTTATTAACCCCTAATCTGCCGCTCCGGACGCCGCCACAACCTACATTATCCCTATGAACCCCTAATCTGCTGCCCCTAACACCGCCGACACCTATGTTATATTTATTAACCCCTAATCTGCCCCCCCCCCAATGTCGCCGCTACCTTACCTACACTTATTAACCCCTATTCTGCCGACCGGACCTTGCCGCTACTATAATAAATGTATTAACCCCTAAAGCTAAGTCTAACCCTAACCCCCCCCCCCAAGTTAAATATAATTTTAATCTAACTAAATAAATTAACTCTTATTAACTAAAGTATTCCTATTTAAAGTTAAATACTTACCTGTAAATAAACCCTACTATAGCTACAATATAACGAATAATTATATTGTAGCTATTTTAGGGTTTATATTTATTTTACAGGCAACTTTGTATTTATTTTAACTAGGTACAATAGCTATTAAATAGTTAATAACTATTTAATAGCTACCTAGTTAAAATAATTTCAAAATTACCTGTAAAATAAATCCTAACCTAAGTTACAATTAAACCTAACACTACACTATCAATAAATTAATTAAATAAATTACCTACAATTACATACAATTAAACAAACTAAACTAAATTACAAAAAAAACAAAACACTAAATTACAGAAAATAAAAAAAGATTACAAGAATATTAGGCTAATTACACCTACTCTAAGCCCCCTAATAAAAAAAAAAAAACCCCAAAATAATATAGGTCCCTACCCTATTCTAAATTAAAAAGTAACCAGCTCTTTTACAAGCCCTTAAAAGGGCTTTTTGCGGGGCATGCCCCTAAGTAATCAGCTCTTTTGCCTGTAAAAAAAAAATACAAACCCCCCCCCCAACATTACAACCCACCACCAACATACCCCTACTCTAACCCAAACCCCCCCTTAAATATACCTAACACTACCCCCCTGAAGATCTTCCTACCTTGAGTCGTGTTCACCCAGCCGTGCACCGATGGACCAAAAGAGGACATCCGGAGCGGCAGAAGAGGAGATCCAGACCGGTAGACATCTTCATCCAAGCGGCATCTTCTATCTTCTTCCATCCGACGACGAGCGGCTCCATCTTCAAGACCTCCGGCGCGGATCCATCCTCTTCTTCCGACGTCCTAACACAGAATGAAGGTTCCTTTAAGGGACGTCATCCAAGATGGCGTCCCTCGAATTCCGATTGGCTGATAGGATTCTATCAGCCAATCGGAATTAAGGTAGGAAAATTCTGATTGGCTGATGGAATCAGCCAATCAGATTCAAGTACAATCCGATTGGCTGATCCAATCAGCCAATCAGATTGAGCTCGCATTCTATTGGCTGATCAGCCAATCCGATTGAACTTGAATCTGATTGGCTGATTCAATCAGCCAATCAGATTTTTCCTACCTTAATTCCGATTGGCTGATAGAATCCTATCAGCCAATCGGAATTGGAGGGACGCCATCTTGGATGACGTCACTTAAAGGAACCTTCATTCGTCGGTAGTCGTCGGAAGGAAGAGGATGTTCCGTGTCGGAGGTCTTGAAGATGGAGCCGCTCCTCGTCGGATGGGTGAAGATAGATGATGCCGCTTGGATGAAGATGTTTGCCGGTCCGGATGTCCTCTTCTGCCCGGATAGGATGAAGACTTCTGCCGCTCCGGATGTCCTCTTTTGGTCCACCGGTGCCCGGCTGGGTGAACACGACTCAAGGTAGGGAGATCTTCAGGGGGGGTAGTGTTAGGTTTATTTAAGGGGGGTTTGGGTTAGAGTAGGGGTATGTGGGTGGCGGGCTGTAATGTTGGGGGGGGGTTGTATTTTTTTTTACAGGCAAAAGAGCTGATTACTTAGGGGCATGCCCCGCAAAAAAATCTTTTAAGGGCTGGTAAAAGAGCTGGTTACTTTTTAATTTAGAATAGGGTAGGGACCTTTATTATTTTGGGGGGCTTTTTTATTTTATTAGGGGGCTTAAAGTAGGTGTAATTAGCCTAATATTCTTGTAACCTATTTTTATTTTCTGTAATTTAGCGGGGGGTTTTTTTGTAATTTAGTTTAGTTTATTTAATTGTATGTAATTGTAGGTAATTTATTGAATACATTTATTGATAGTTAAGTGTTAGGTTTCATTGTAACTTAGGTTAGGATTTATTTTACAGGTAATTTTGTAATTATTTTAACTAGGTAGCTATTAAATAGTTATTAACTATTTAATAGCTATTGTACCTAGTTAAAATAAATACAAAGTTGCCTGTAAAATAAATATAAACCCTAAAATAGCTACAATATAATTATTCGTTATATTGTAGCTATATTAGGGTTTATTTTACAGGTAAGTATTTAGCTTTAAATAGGAATACTTTAGTTAATAAGAGTTAATTTATTTCGTTAGATTAAAATTATATTTAACTTAGGGGGGTGTTAGGGTTAGACTTAGCTTTAGGGGTTAATACATTTATTAGAGTAGCGGCAAGGTCCGGTCGGCAGATTAGGGATTAATACTTGAAGTTAGGTGGTGGCGATGTTAGGAAGGGCATATTAGGGGTTAATACAATTTATTATAGGGTTTGCGAGGCAGGAGTGCGGCGGTTTAGGGGTTAATACATTTATTAGAGTAGCGGCGAGGTCCAGTCAGCAAATTAGGGGTTAATAAGTGTAGGTAAGGTAGCGGCGACGTTGGGGGGGGCAGATTAGGGGTTAATAAATATTATGTAGGTGTCGGTGATGTTAGGGGCAGCAGATTAGGGGTTCATAGGGATAATGTAGGTGGCGGCGGTGTGCGGTCGGCAGATTAGGGGTTAAAAATATTTATTATAGTGGCGGCGATGTGGGGAGGCCTCGGTTTAGGGGTACATAGGTAGTTTATTGGTGTTAGTGTACTTTAGAGCACTGTAGTTAAGAGCTCTATAAACCGGTGTTAGCCCATAAAGCTCTTAACTACTGACTTTTTTCTGCGGCTAGAGTCTTGTCGGTAGAGGGTCTATCGCTCACTTCAGCCAAGACTCTAAATACCGGCGTTAGGAAGATCCGATTGAAAAGATAGGATACGCAATTGGCGTAAGGGGATCTGCGGTATGGAAAAGTCGCGGCTTGAAAGTGAGCGTTAGACCCTTTCCTGCCTGACTCTAAATACCAGCGGCCGGCCAAAACCAGCGTTAGGACCCCTTAACGCTGCTTTTGACGGCTAACGCAGAACTCTAAATCTAGCCGTTTGATTTTCTGACCTCTGTCAGAAATATTTTCATGGCTACCGAGTCTATCAGAGTTCCCAAGAAAGGAACCCTTGTCTGTGGAACAAGTGAACTTTTCTCTATATTCACCTTCCAACCGTGAGTTCTCAGGAAAGACAACACTATGTCCTTGTGAGATTTTGTCAGTTGATAAGTTGATGCCTGAATTAGAATATCGTCCAGATAAGGCGCCACCGCTATGCCTCGCGGTCTGAGAACCGCCAAAAGAGACCCTAGAACCTTTGTGAAGATTCTGGGTGCTGTGGCCAACCCAAAGGGAAGAGCCACAAACTGATAATGTTTGTCCAGGAAGGCAAACCTTAGAAACTGATGATGATCCTTGTGGATAGGAATATGAAGGTAAGCATCCTTCAAGTCCACGGTAGTCATATATTGATCCTCCTGGATAATTGGTAAAATTGTTCGTATAGTCTCCATCTTGAACGATGGGACTCTGAGAAATTTGTTTAGACACTTGAGGTCTAAGATGGGTCTGAAAGTGCCCTCTTTTTTAGAAACCACAAATAGATTTGAGTAAAACCCCTGTCCTTGCTCTGATTTTGGAATTGGACAAATTACTCCCATGGTAACAAGGTCTTTTACACAGCGTAAGAACGCCTCTCTTTTTATCTGGTCTGCAGATAATCTTGAAAGATGAAACCTCCCTCTTGGGAGAAAATCCTTGAAATCCAACTGATAACCATGGGTCACTATTTCTAGTGCCCAGGGGTCCTGAACATCTCTTGCCCAGGCCTGGACAAAGAAAGAGAGTCTGCCAACCCTTCATGCTGTCTTAGTAGCAGCAGTGGGCTTCTTAGATTGTTTACCTTTATTCCAATTTTTGTTGGGTCTCCAGACTGACTTAGATTGGGTAAAATTACCTTCCTGCTTTGTTGAGGAAGAGGAAGCAGAAGGTCCTCCCTTAAAATTCCCAAAGGAACAAAAATTATTCTGTTTACCCCTCAACTTAACAGACTTATCCTGAGGTAGGGCATGGCCTTTACCTCCTGTAATGTCAGAAATGATTTCCTTAAATTCTGACCCGAAAAGGGTCTTACCTTTAAAAGGAATAGCTAAAAGATTATGTTTTGATGACACATCAGCAGACCAAGATTTGAGCCACAACGCCCTATGCGCTAAAATAGCAAATCATGCATTTTTCTCCGCTAATTTAGCCATTTGAAAAGCGGCATCAGTAATAAAAGAATTAGCTAATTTGAGAGCCTTAATTCTATCCAAAATGTCATCTAACGGAGTCTCAACCTTCAGAGACTCTTCCAGAGCTTCAAACCAAAAAGCTGCTGCAGTAGTCACTGGAACAATGCAAGCAGTAGGTTGTAAAAGAAAACCCTGATTAATAAACAATTTCTTTAGGAGACCCTCTAATTTTTTATCCATAGGGTCTTTGAAAGCACAACTGTCCATATAGCTCCCTCCACCTTAGGGACCATTTGCCACAAGTCCCGAATGGTGTCCGATATGGGAAACATTTTCTTAAAAGTAGGAGGAGGAGAAAATGGTATACCTGATCTATCCCATTCCTTCTTAATAATTTCCGAAATTATTTTAGGAACCGGAAAAACATCAGTATAAGTAGGCACTTCTAAATATTTGTCCATCTTACACAATTTCTCTGGTGGTATCATAATAGGATCACAATAATCCAGAGTCGCTAAGACCTCCCGAAGCAACAGACGGAGGTGTTCAAGCTTAAATTTAAAAGGACATAACGTCCGAATCTGTTTGAGGTAAAATAAAGTATCAGAGGATTCAGTATTTACATTAATACCTGCTCTACTGCGTTTACCCTGCAACACTGGTAATTTAGATAATACCTCTGTAAGGGTAGTTGACATAACTGCAGCCATCTCCTGCAGAGTAAAGGAATTAGATGCACTAGAGGTACTTGGCGTCGCTTGTGTGGGCGAGAAAGGTTGTGACACTTGGGGAGAATTGGATGGCATAACCTGATTCTCTTCAGATTGAGAATCATCCTTAGGCACACTATCTTGACCTAAAATATGGTCTTTACAGTGTAAGGCCCTTTCAGTACAAGAGGTACACAATGTAATAGGTGGGCTCCACAATAGCTTCTAAACACATCCTCAATGTCAGATATGTTGAACAGACTGATAATAGCCCAAAAAGTCGTTTAAACACTTTATTGTTTTAAATAAAACTTTGAAAAACGTGTATTGCGCCTTTAAGAAAAAAAAGTGAACAATTTTTCCAAAACTGCTTAAACAACGTTAATTTGTTACCAAAATTCACTAAAATTAATTAGCGTATCCAAAAATTATTGCACCCTATTAGAAAGGTGAAAAAATAAGGCTCTAAAGTGAAAAAACAAAATTTATGCTTACCTGATAAATTTCTTTCTCTTGTGGTGTATCCAGTCCACGGGTTCATCCATTACTTGTGGGATATTCTCCTTCCCAACAGGAAGTTGCAAGAGGACACCCACAGCAGAGCTGTCTATATAGCTCCTCCCCTAACTGCCACTCCCAGTCATTCGACCGAAGACAAGCAAGAAAAAGGAGAAACTATAGGGTGCAGTGGTGACTGTAGTTTAAAAATAAAAAACACCTGCCTTAAAGTGACAGGGCGGGCCGTGGACTGGATACACCACAAGAGAAAGAAATTTATCAGGTAAGCATAAATTTTGTTTTCTCTTGCAAGGTGTATCCAGTCCACGGGTTCATCCATTACTTGTGGGATACCAATACCAAAGCTTTAGGACACGGATGAAGGGAGAGACAAAGCAGGAACTTAAACGGAAAGCACCACTGCCTGCAAGACCTTTCTCCCAAAAATAGCCTCAGAGGAAGCAAAAGTATCAAATTTGTAGAATTTAGAAAAAGTATGAAGCGAAGACCAAGTCGCCACCTTACAAATCTGTTCAACAGAGGCCTAATTTTTAAAAGCCCATGTGGAAGCTACCGCTCTAGTGGAATGAGCTGTAATTCTTTGAGGAGGCTGCTGGCCAGCAGTCTCATAAGCTAAACGGATTATGCTTCTGCTAATCCTTAGTAGCTTGTAAATAAAACTTTAAAGCACGAACCACGTCAAGATTGTGTAAAAGACGTTCCTTCTTTGAAGAAGGATTAGGACACAGTGACGGAACAACAATCTCCTGATTGATATTCTTATTAGATACCACCTTAGGAAGAAACCCAGGTTTGGTACGCAAAACTACCTTATCTGCATGGAAGATCAGATAAGGGGAATCACACTGTAAGGCAGATAACACTGAAACTCTTCGAGCCAAAGAGATAGCTACCAAAAACAGAACTTTCCAAGATAAAAGCTTGATATCTATGGAATGCAGAGGTTCAAACGAAACCCCTTGAAGAACTTTAAGAACTAAATTTAAACTCCATGGTGGAGCAACAGGTTTAAACACAGAAATCTGTCCCTTTAAGGAACTAGCTGACAATCCCTTCTCCAATCCTTCTTGGAGAAAGGATAATATCCTAGGAATCGATAGATTTTCCTGGTGACAGGCTTTTGAGCCTGAATTAAGGTATCAATGACCGACTCGGAGAAACCACGTTTTGATAAAATCAAGCGTTCAATCTCCAAGCAGTCAGTCGCAGAGAAATTAGATTTGGATAATTGAAAGGACCTTGGAGTAGAAGGTCCTGCCTCAGCGGCAGAGTCCATGGTGGAAGGGATGACATGTCCACCAGATCTGCATACCAAGTCCTGTGTGGGCACGCAGGTGCTATCAAAATCACTGAAGATCTCTCCTGCTTGATCTTGGCAATCAGGCGAGGGAGGAGAGGAAATGGTGGGAACACATAAGCCAGGCTGAAGGACCAGGGCACTGCTAGAGCATCTATCAGCGCTGCCTGGGGATCCCTTGACCTGGGCCCGTAACAAGGAAGCTTGGCGTTCTGACGAGACGCCATCAGATCCAGTTCTGGTTTGCCCCATAGTTGAATCAGCTGGGCAAATACCTCCGGATGGAGCTCCCACTCCCCCGGATGAAAAGTCTGCCGACTTAGAAAATCCGCCTCCCACTTCTCTACTCCTGGGATATGGATAGCTGAGAGATGGAGAGAGTGAACCTCTGCCCAAAGAATTATCTTTGAAACCTCCAACATTGCCAGGGAGCTTCTTGTTCCCCCCTGATGGTTGATATAGGCTACAGTCGTGATATTGTCCGACTGAAATCTGATGAACCTGACCGCAGCTAGTTGAGGTCAAGCCTGAAGAGCATTGAATATCGCTCTCAGTTCCAGAATGTTTATCGGAAGGAGGGCTTCCTCCTGAGTCCACGAACCCTGAGCCTTCAGGGAGTTCCAGACTGCGCCCCAGCCCAGAAGGCTGGCATCTGTCATCACTATAGTCCACTCTGGCCTGCGGAAACTCATTCCCAAGGACAGATGGACCCGAGATAACCACCAGAGAAGAGAATCCCTGGTCTCTTGATCCAGATTTAGCAGAGGTGACAAATCTGTGTAATCCCCATTCCACTGATTGAGCATGCAAAGTTGCAATGGTCTGATATGTAGGCGGGCAAACGGAACTATGTCCATTGCCGCTACCATTAGGCCGATTACTTCCATACACTGAGCCACTGACGGCCGAGAAGTGGAATGAAGAGCCCGGCAGGAAGTGAGAAGCTTTGATAACCTGACTTCTGTCAGAAAATTTTTCATTTCTACTAAATCTATCAGTGTTCCTAGGAAGGAAACTCTTGTGAGAGGGGAGAGAGAACTCTTTTCTTCGTTCACCTTCCACCCGTGAGACCTCAGAAAGGCCAGAACAATGTCCGTATGGGACTTGGCGATTTGAAAAGTCGACGCCTGTATCAGAATGTCGTCTAGGTAAGGAGCCACTGCTATGCCCCATGGCCTTAGAACCGCCATTAGGGACCCTAGAACCTTCGTAAAGATTCTTGGTGCCGTGGCTAACCCGAAGGGAAGAGCCACAAACTGGTAATGCCTGTCTAAGAAGGCGAACCTGAGGAACTGATGATGATCTCTGTGAATCGGAATGTGGAGATAAGCATCCTTTAAGTCCACGGTAGTCATATATTGACCCTCCTGGATCATAGGAAGGATGGTTCGGATAGTCTCCATCTTGAAGGATGGGACCCTGAGAAATTTTTTTAGGATCTTGAGATCCAAGATTGGTCTGAAAGTTCCCTCTTTTTTGGGAACTATAAACAGAATTGAATAAAAGCCCTGCCCCTGTTCCTCCCTTGGAACTGGGTGGATCACTCCCATAACCAGTAGGTCTTGAACACAACGTAAGAATGCCTCTCTCTTTATCTGGTTTACAGATAATTGTGAGAGATGAAATCTCCCCTTTGGAGATGAAGCTTTGAAGTCCAGAAGATATCCCTGGGAAACAATCTCTAATGCCCAGGGATCCTGGACGTCTCTTGCCCAAGCCTGGGCGAAGAGAGAAAGTCTACCCCCTACTAGATCCGGTCCCGGATCAGGGGCTACTCCTTCATGCTGTCTTAGAGGCAGCCGCAGGTTTCTTGGCCTGCTTCCCCTTGTTCCAAGCCTGGTTAGGTCTCCAGACTGTTTTGGACTGGGCGAAATGTCCCTCTTGTTTTGCATTAGAGGAAACTGAAGCTGCGCCACTCTTGAAGTTTCGAAAGGAACGAAAATTATTCTGTTTGGTCCTTAACTTATTGGACCTATCCTGAGGAAGGGCGTGACCTTTTCCTCCAGTAATATCAGAAATGTTTTCCTTCAGACCAGGCCCGAATAGGGTCTGTCCCTTGAAGGGGATGTTAAGAAGCTTAGACTTTGAAGTAACGTCTGCTGACCAGGACTTAAGCCATATCGCCCTACGTGCCAAAATGGCAAAACCTGAATTCTTAGCCCTTAGCTTGGCTAAATGAAAAATGGCATCAGAAATAAAGGAGTTAGCTAACTTAAGAGCTTTAATCCTGTCTAGAATATCGTCTAGCGGGGTCTCTACCTGTAGAGCCTCCTCAAGAGACTCAAACCAAAAAGCTGCTGCAGCAGTAACTGGGGCAATGCATGCAAGAGGCTGGAGAATAAAACCTTGATGTATAAAAAAATTCTTAAGAAGGCCCTCCAATTTTTTATCCATAGGATCTAGGAAAGCACAACTGTCCTCGACGGGGATAGTTGTACGCTTAGCTAGGGTAGAGACTTCTCCCTCCACCTTAGAAACCGTCTGCCACGAGTCCCGTATGGTGGCATCTATGGGAAACATCTTTTTGAAAGCAGGAGGGGGAGAGAACGGCACACCTGGTCTATCCCATTCCTTAGTAATAATTTCCGAAAACCTCTTAGGGACTGGAAAAAACATCAGTGTAAACAGGCACTGCAAAGTATTTGTCCATTTTACACAATTTCTCTGGAACCACAATGGGGTCACAGTCATCCAGAGTCGCTAAAACCTCCCTAAGCAATAATCGGAGGTGTTCGAGCTTAAATTTAAACGCTGTCATTTCAGAATCAGACTGAAGTAACGCCTTCCCTGAGTCTGAAATGTCACCCACAGATAGAAGCTCACCTGCCTCGGCTTCTGAGTATTGTGAGGGTATATCGGACTCAGGCATTAAAGCGTCAGAAAGCTCTGTATTAGTTCTAGCCCCAGAGCTGTCACGCTTTCCTTGTAGCCCTGACAGTTTGGAGAATACCTCTGAGAGGGTAGCATTCATAACTGCCGCCATGTCCTGTAAGGTAAAAGAATTAGACGTGCTAGATGTACTTGGCGTCACTTGAGCGGGAGTTATAGGTTCTGACACATGGGGAGAGCTAGATGGCATAATCTCCCTCTTTTCAGTCAGAGAATCCCCTGGAGATAAATCTTTAAGCGCCATAATATGGTCTTTATAGTTTATAGAAATATCAGTACATTTGATACACATTCTAAGAGGGGGTTCCACCATGGCTTCAAAACATTTTGAACAAGGAGTTTCCTCTATGTCAGACATGTTTAACAGACTAGTAATGAGACAAGCAAGCTTGGAAAACACTTTAATAAAGGTGAAACAGCAATTAAACAAAAACGTTACAGTGCCTTTAAGAGAAAAAAACTAGCACTTAAACTGCAAAACAGTGTAAAAATACAGTAAAGTCTTTGACATTTTTACAGTGTGTGTAAGGGACTAAAGCAACATTGCACCCACTTGCAAATGGATGATTAACCCCTTAGGCCCCAAACCGGATTGAAAAACGTTAAAAAACGTTAAAAGTCAATTGAGCACCTTGCCACAGCTCTGCTGAGGCTCCTACCTGCCCTCAAATACGATTTTGTGCAGAAATAACCCCTTTGAAATGGTCCTCAGATCCCAGAGGAAACCTCTAGGGAAGCTGGATGTCTCAGTCTGAATTAAAACTGCAGTTAGAGTGCTAAAATAGGCCCCTCCCACCATGTACTGGATGTCAGAGGGGCCTTAAGAAAATACTCCTAGGAGTATCTGACTAGCCATGTGGAAACTAGGCCCCAAATAAAGACTTATCTCCCTCAGAGAAAAAACGTCCTATTTATGAAAACATGTAAACGTTTTGTCACTAAGTAATATGAATATTAACATGAGTATTGCCCTGTTTTGTAAGCATGATCCCAGTCGCTGTTAAATCACTGCATCAGGCTTATGAACTGAACTGTTCTATATTGAGAGGAACTGAACTGTTCTATATTGAGAGGAACTGAACTGTTCTATATTGAGAGGAACTGAACTGTTCTATATTGAGTTTTATCGCGTCTCTACACTAGCCAGGACACCTGGGGGCTTAGCGCTATTGTCTTGCTACTAAAGAGGTTTTGGTTTCAGATGGTAACACTCCTGCTGATCCATTTACCTCTTTGCAAGTTTGGCGATTTGAAGCATTTGTTACAGCATATCTGCTTTTGTACCCTTACATTGTGGTGTTATCAAGGCTTATGTGACGCTTTTATATATTTTAAAATAAATTTGTATCCAAGTTTTGCCTAGTGTACAGTTTTCCCATCAGTATAAAGTGGGAGTGCGCATATCCTTGAGCTTAGTCTAAAGCTCCAACAAATGTGAGTAGTCATTTGTTACAAAACAACTACTTCCTCAAACTGCCGTTACAGATTCACACTATGTTGCAATTTTCTGTTTGCTTTTTTATGGGATCTCACTGAGGAATGCTAACAAGCTGAAAAACTCATCCAGAGGACACAGACATATCCTTGATTCAGAACTTTATTTGGTTTTCCTTTTATGATTTTTGTTATCACATTTATTTCACATTTTTTTCTTTGTGATATTCAGTATATTTATTGTAAGTAAAACTACACTAAGTCACCACATATCTCTTGATACTTCCTTTCTTTTCGAGAGTTGCAAGAGAATGACTGGGAGTGGCAGTTAGGGGAGGAGCTATATAGACAGCTCTGCTGTGGGTGTCCTCTTGCAACTTCCTGTTGGGAAGGAGAATATCCCACAAGTAATGGATGAACCCGTGGACTGGATACACCTTACAAGAGAAATATATCAATTTAAACAAAAACACCCTCTGCACCTCGCCACAGCACTGCTGTGGCGCTTACCTGCCCCAGGGTACTTCGGAATCAATAGCCAACACTCCAAGCCAGAGACTACTGTCCAGGAGCAACCAGAGTTACTGCTTGTTGCTCCTCTGTCAGAAGGAAGTGCGCATCTGAGCGTGCGAAGACAAGCCCCGCCCCTTATGGCCGAAGTTGGAGTAGGCCGAAACACAACCGCATGGGAAGCGGTTTAACAGCTAAGTGGAACACAAAACACACCCCAAACATATCCCAGCAAGTCATGCTGGATATATAATAAAAAATAATTCAAACGTTTAAACAGCTTATTGATTAAAAGTTCTTATGCCTCTCCCAGAGTGTCATAACATGCCCTTATGTATAAAATAATAACAGGGGACTCTAGTAATACCCTTCTGTGAAACAGGTCTACTGCTTACCCCATTCCCATATAGGGAAATAAATGCCAGCCAGTTCTGATATATCAAGTCTCTTCAGAAATAAAAAGGCTGCACATACCTTAATGCTGCTTGTAGCATGAAACCGGTCTCCACACTGAAGATGTCTCATGTGTTACCTTCAGAAGTCTTGTGGGAACCAGCGTGGATCTTAGTTGCAACTGCTAAGATCATCAACCTCAGGGCAGAAATCTTCTTCCATAACCCCTTGAGGAAAATAGTACTCACCGGTACCATTTAAAATAAAAAACTTCTTGATTGAAGAAAATAAAACTAGCACCTCACTTTACCTCTTCCTAGTATAACACAGGCAAAGAAAATGACTGAGGGTGGAGGGGAAGGGGAGGGGCTATATATACAGCTCTGCTGTGGTGCTCTTTGCCACTTCCTGTTAGCAGGATGTTAATATCCCACAAGTAAGGATGAAATCCGTGGACTCGTCATATCTTTGTAAAAGAAATCAGTTTCATTGGCATGAGTCATTAAATGCTCCTTTATTTGTTTCAAGAGTTTGCCGCACTGAGCTGCTCAGACAGCCCACGGCAGAACGCTGTTTTGCTGAGAGATGACGTTTTCACTTCTTGCTTGGCGCCGGATTGATATTGAGCATGTCAAATTGTGGGTCTTGGAGGGGTTTCTAGGGCTTAAGGGAGCCGAGACTGAGACTTACCCCCCATTCAGCTCCCTTATGCTCCCTGCAGCACTTCCTGGTTTCCGGGCTGGTGACTTCACCGTGCCCATACGTGGTGATGGCTGGATTCCCCCTGCAATTCTGAACCCTTGATCACCTTGTATGGGTCTGTAACTGCAGGGTGGACCATGACCAGCTCTGAAAGCACCACAGCACATGGTTTTCATCTACATTTAATGCATTGAGTGGATGATGTCCATATGTCATGATCCACAGGTCAGGGATTAAATTAAAAGGTCTCTTTCACACTACAAAATGACAAGTTTTCATTTCCACAGAGACATCTTTCAAAATCCTATATATGAAATATTTAAACTTTAATAAACCCTGTAAATGCATGTTTTTT
This sequence comes from Bombina bombina, assembly GCF_027579735.1. Lineage (NCBI taxonomy): Eukaryota > Metazoa > Chordata > Amphibia > Anura > Bombinatoridae > Bombina > Bombina bombina. The sequence goes on along the minus strand of NC_069506.1, from coordinate 82,062,486 downwards.
GGAAAGGTTTATCTTATATGATGATACTTTGGAATATGATAGATAGATTACTCTAGTTCATCTTGACAAAGCAACTAAAATTTTACTTTTCTACATTTGTTTATTTATACATTTCTTAATTGGCTCCTTAATATCCTGACAAACTACATATACAGGCAGTCCTCGGGTTACAGACATCCGACTTAAGTACAACTCGTACTTACATACAGAGAAAACATAATTTATGCTTACCTGATAAATTTATTTCTCTTGTAGTGTATCCAGTCCACGGATCATCCATTACTTGTGGGATATTCTCCTTCCCAACAGGAAGTTGCAAGAGGATCACCCACAACAGAGCTACTATATAGCTCTTCCCCTAACTGTCATATCCAGTCATTCGACCGAAAACAAACAGAGAAAGGAGAAACCATAGGGTGCAGTGGTGACTGTAGTTTAATTAAAATTTAGACCTGCCTTAAAAGGACAGGGCGGGCCGTGGACTGGATACACTACAAGAGAAATAAATTTATCAATACCAAAGCTGAAGTACACGGATGATGGGAGGGACAAGGCAGGATTAAGCGGAAGGAACCACTGCCTGAAGAACCTGTCTCCCAAACGCAGCCTCCGAAGAAGCAAAAGTATCAAATTTGTAAAATTTTGAAAAAGTGTGAAGCAAAGACCAAGTCGCAGCCTTACAAATCTGTTCAACAGAGGCCTCATTTTTGAAGGCCCAGGTGGAAGCCACAGCTCTAGTAGAATGAGCTGTAATCCTTTCAGGGGGCTGCTGTCCAGCAGTCTCATAGGCTAGGCGCATGACGCTCCGAAGCCAAAAGGAAAGAGAGCTTACCGAAGCTTTTTGACCTCTCCTCTGTCCAGAGTAAACGACAAACAGGGAAGATGTTTGACGAAAATCTTTAGTAGCTTGTAAGTAAAACTTCAAGGCACGGACTACGTCCAGATTATGTAAAAAACGTTCCTTCTTTGAAGAAGAATTAGGGCACAACGATGGAACAACAATCTCTTGATTGATATTCTTGTTAGAAACCACCTTAGGTAAAAACCCAGGTTTGGTACGCAGAACTACCTTATCTGCATGAAAAATCAGATAAGGAGAATCACATTGTAAGGCAGATAGCTCAGAGACTCTCCGAGCCGAGGAAATAGCCATCAAAAACAGAACTTTCCAAGATAAAAGTTTAATATCAATGGAATGAAGGGGTTCAAACGGAACTCCTTGAAGAACCTTAAGAACCAAGTTTAAGCTCCACGGGGGAACAACAGGTTTAAACACAGGCTTAATTCTAACCAAAGCCTGGCAAAATGCCTGGACGTCTGGAACCTCTGCCAGACGCTTGTGCAAAAGAATAGACAGAGCAGAAATCTGTCCCTTTAAGGAACTAGCTGATAATCCTTTGTCCAAGCCCTCTTGGAGAAAAGACAATATTCTAGGAATCCTAACCTTACTCCATGAGTAATGCTTGGATTCACACCAATAAAGATATTTATTCCATATCTTGTGGTAGATTTTCCTGGTAACAGGCTTTCGTGCCTGTATTAAAGTATCAATGACTGACTCGGAGAAGCCACGCTTTGATAGAATCAAGCGTTCAATCTCCATGCAGTCAGTGTCAGAGAAATTAGATTTGGATGATTGAAAGGACCTTGTATCAGAAGGTCCTGTCTTAGAGGCAGAGTCCATGGTGGAAAGGATGACATGTCCACTAGGTCTGCATACCAAGTCCTGCGTGGCCACGCAGGTGCTATCAGAATCACAGATGCTCTCTCCTGTTTGATTTTGGCAATCAGTCGAGGGAGCAGAGGAAACGGTGGAAACACATAAGCCAGGTTGAAGAACCAAGGCGCTGCTAGAGCATCTATCAGCGTCGCTTCTGGGTCCCTGGACCTGGATCCGTAACAAGGAAGCTTGGCGTTCTGGCGAGACGCCATGAGATCCAACTCTGGTTTGCCCCAACAATGAATCAACTGAGCAAACACCTCCGGATGGAGTTCCCACTCCCCCGGATGGAAAGTCTGACGACTTAGAAAATCCGCCTCCCAGTTCTCCACGCCTGGGATATGGATTGCTGACAGGTGGCAAGAGTGGTACTCTGCCCAGCGAATTATTTTTGAGACTTCTAACATCGCTAGGGAACTCCTGGTTCCCCCTTGATGGTTGATGTAAGCCACAGTCGTGATGTTGTCCGACTGAAATCTGATGAACCTCAGTGTTGCTAACTGAGGCCAAGCCAGAAGAGCATTGAATATCGCTCTTAACTCCAGAATATTTATTGGAAGGAGTTTCTCCTCCTGAGTCCACGATCCCTGAGCCTTCAGGGAATTCCAGACTGCACCCCAACCTAGAAGGCTGGCATCTGTTGTTACAATTGTCCAATCTGGCCTGCGAAAGGTCATACCCTTGGACAGGTGTACCCGAGACAACCACCAGAAAAGAGAATCTCTGGTCTCTTGATCCAGATTTAGCAGAGGGGACAAATCTGTGTAATCCCCATTCCACTGACTCAGCATGCATAATTGCAGCGGTCTGAGATGAAGGCGCGCAAATGGCAGTATGTCCATTGCCGCTACCATTAAGCCGATTACCTCCATACACTGAGCTACCGAAGGGCGCGGAATGGAGTGAAGAACACAGCAAGCATTTAGAAGTTTTGATAACCTGGACTCCGTCAGGTAAATTTTCATTTCTACAGAATCTATAAGAGTCCCTAAGAAGGAGACTCTTGTGAGTGGGGATAGAGAACTCTTTTCCTCGTTCACTTTCCACCCGTGCGACCTCAGAAATGCCAGAACTATCTCTGTATGAGACTTGGCAACTTGAAAGCTTGATGCCTGTATCAGGATGTCGTCTAGATACGGAGCCACCGCTATGCCTCGCGGTCTTAGAACCGCCAGAAGTGAGCCCAGAACCTTTGTAAAGATTCTCTGGGCTGTAGTCAACCCGAAGGGAAGAGCTACAAATTGGTAATGCCTGTCTAGAAAGGCAAACCTTAGAAATCGATGATGATCCTTGTGAATCGGTATGTGAAGGTAGGCATCCTTTAAGTCCACTGTGGTCATGTACTGACCTTCTTGGATCATGGGTAGGATGGTCCGAATAGTTTCCATTTTGAAAGATGGAACTCTGAGGAATTTGTTTAAGATCTTTAGATCCAAAATTGGTCTGAAGGTTCCCTCTTTTTTGGGAACCACAAACAGATTTGACTAAAAACCCTGTCCTTGTTCCGTCCGCGGAACTGGATGGATCACTCCCATAACTAGGAGGTCTTGCACACAGCGTAGGAATGCCTCTTTCTTTATCTGATTTGCAGATAGCCTTGAAAGATGAAATCTCCCTTGTGGAGGGGAAGCTTTGAAGTCCAGAAGATATCCCTGAGATATGATCTCCAACGCCCAGGGATCCTGAACATCTCTTGCCCACGCCTGGGCGAAGAGAGAAAGTCTGCCCCCTACTAGATCCGTCACCGGATAGGGGGCCGTTCCTTCATGCTGTCTTAGAGGCAGCAGCAGGCTTTCTGGCCTGCTTGCCTTTGTTCCAGGACTGGTTAGGTTTCCAGGCCTGCTTAGATTGAGCAAAAGTTCCCTCTTGTTTTGAAGCGGAGGAAGTTGATGCTGCACCTGCCTTGAAATTTCGAAAGGAACGAAAATTAGACTGTTTGGCCTTTGATTTGGCCCTGTCCTGAGGAAGGGTGTGACCCTTACCTCCAGTAATGTCAGCAATAATTTCCTTCAAACCAGGCCCGAATAAGGTCTGCCCCTTGAAAGGAATGTTGAGTAATTTAGACTTCGAAGTCACGTCAGCTGACCAGGATTTAAGTCATAGCGCCCTACGCGCCTGGATGGCGAATCCGGAATTCTTAGCCGTTAGTTTAGTCAAATGAACAATGGCATCAGAAACAAATGAGTTAGCTAGCTTAAGTGTTCTAAGCTTGTCAATAATTTCAGTCAATGGAGCTGTATGGATGGCCTTTTCCAGGGCCTCAAACCAGAATGCCGCCGCGGCCGTGACAGGCGCAATGCATGCAAGGGGCCGTAAAATAAAACCTTGTTGAATAAACATTTTCTTAAGGTAACCCTCCAATTTTTTTATCCATTGGATCTGAAAAAGCACAACTGTCCTCAACCGGGATAGTGGTACGCTTTGCTAAAGTAGAAACTGCTCCCTCCACCTTAGGGACCGTCTGCCATAAGTCCCGTGTAGTGGCGTCCATTAGAAACATTTTTCTAAATATAGGAGGTGGGGAAAAAGGCACACCCGGTCTATCCCACTCCTTGCTAATAATTTCTGTAAGCCTTTCAGGTATAGGAAAAACATCAGTACACACCGGTACCGCATAGTATTTATCCAGCCTACACAATTTCTCTGGTACTGCAACTGTGTTACAGTCATTCAGAGCAGCTAATACCTCCCCAAGCAACACACGGAGGTTCTCAAGCTTAAATTTAAAATTAGAAATCTCTGAATCAGGTTTCCCCGAATCAGAGATGTCACCCACAGACTGAAGCTCTCCGTCCTCATGATCTGCATATTGTGACGCAGTATCAGACATGGCGCTCTGTATTTCTCCTAACCCCAGAGCAATCGCGCTTGCCTCTTAATTCAGGCAACCTGGATAATACCTCTGACAGGGTATTATTCATGATTGCAGCCATGTCCTGCAAGGTCATCGCTATGGGCATCCCTGATGTAATTGGCGCCATATTAGCGTGCATCCCCTGAGCGGGAGGCAAAGGGTCTGACACGTGGGAAGAGTTAGTCGGCATAACTTCCCCCTCGTCAGAATCTTCTGGTGATATTTCTTTTATAGTTAAAGACTGATCTTTACTGTTTAAGGTGAAATCAATACATTTAGTACACATTCTCCTATGGGGCTCCACCATGGCTTTCAAACATAATGAACAAGTAGTTTCCTCTATGTCAGACATGTTTAAACAGACTAGCAATGAGACTAGCAAGCTTGGAAAACACTTTAAACAAGTTTACAAGCAATATAAAAAATGTTACTGCACCTTTAAGAAACACAAATTTTTCAAAATTTGAAATAACAGTGAAAAAAGGCAGTTACACTAACGAAATTTTTACAGTGTATGTAACAAGTTAGCAGAGCATTGCACCCACTTGCAAATGGATGATTAACCCCTTAATGACCGAGGACGTGCAGGGTATGTCCTCAGAAAAAAGGCAGTTAATGCCTGAGAACGTACCCTGCACGTCCTCGGTGTGGAAAGCAGCTGGAAGCGATCCTGCTCGCTTCCAGCTGCTTTACGGTTATTGCAGTGATGCCTCGATATGGAGGCATCCTGCAATAACCTTAGATGGCCATCCGATGCAGAGAGAGCCACTCTGTGGCCCTCTCTGCACCGGACATCGATGGCCGGTATCGTTGGTGGGTGGGAGCCGGTGTGGGAGGTGGGTGGCGGCCATCGATGGCCCTGGTCATGTGGAGGGGGGCGGGATCGTGGGCGTGCAAGTTCGGGTGCGCTCGGGGGCGCGCGCACGTGCACGAGGGGGCGCGCGCCGGGGCAGGGACCGGGTGGGGACCGCTGCACTACAGAAAAAAATGTGTCCCAAAATAAAAGTGGGACCAGTAATTTTTAAAAAAAAAACCTTATTCGTTATTTAGGTGGTGGGGGTTGGTCCGTGGGGGGGGGGGGGGGAGCTACACTACAGAAAAAATAAAAAAAATAAAAAAGAAATAAACATTTGATTGTGCAAAATGGGTACTGGCAGACAGCTGCCAGTACCCAAGATGGCCCCCAATAAGGCAGAGGGGGAGGCTTAGAGAGCTGTTTTGGGGGGGATCAGGGAGGTTGGGGGCTAAGGGGGGATCCTAAACACAGCATATGTAAATATGCTTTTTTTTTTTCTTCTTCTTTTAAAAAAAAAAAAAATCTTTTATTTTAGTACTGGCAGACTTTCTGCCAGTACTTAAGATGGCGGGGACAATAGTGGGGTGGGGGAGGGAAGGGAGCTGTTTGGGAGGGATCAGGGGGTGGGATGTGTCAGGTGGGAGGCTGAACTCTACACTAAAGCTAAAATTAACCCTGCAAGCTCCCTACACACTACCTAATTAACCCCTTCACTGCTAGCCATAATACACGTGTGATGCGCAGCAGCATTTAGCGACTTTCTAATTACCAAAAAGCAACGCCAAAGTCATATATGTCTGCTATTTCTGAACAAAGGGCATCCCAGAGAAGCATTTACAACCATTTGTGCCATAATTGCACAAGCTGTTTGTAAATAATTTCAGTGAGAAACCTAAAATTGTGAAACAATTAACGTTTTTTTTAATTTGATCGCATTTGGCGGTGAAATGGTGGCATGAAATATACCAAAATGGGCCTATATCAATACTTGGGGTTGTCTACTACACTACACTAAAGCTAAAATTAACCCTAGAAGCTCCCTACATGCTCCCTAATTAACCCCTTCACTGCTGGGCATAATACGCGTATTTTGCGCAGGGGCATTTAGCAGCCTTCTAATTACCAAAAAGCAAAGCCAAAGCCATATATGTCTGCTATTTCTGAACAAAGGGGATCCCAGAGAAGCATTTACAACCATTTATGCTATAATTGCATAAGTTGTTTGTAAATAATTTCAGTGAGAAACCTAAAGTTTGTGAAAATATTTGTGAAAAAGTGAAAAAAAATTTTTATTTGATCGCATTTGGCGGTGAAATGGTGGCATGAAATATACCAAAATGGGCCTAGATCAATACTTTGGGATGTCTTCTAAAAAAAAATATATACATGTCAATGGATATTCAGGGATTCCTGAAAGATATTAGTGTTCCAATGTAACTAGCGCTAATTTTGAAAAAAAGTGGTTTGGAAATAGCAAAGTGCTACTTGTATTTATGGCCCTATAACTTGCAAAAAAAGCAAAGAACATGTAAACATTGGGTATTTCTAAACTCAGGACAAAATTTAGAAACTATTTAGCATGGGTGTTTTTTGGTGGTTGTAGATGTGTAACAGATTTTGGGGGTCAAAGTTAGAAAAAACAAAATTTATGCTTACCTGATAAATTCCTTTCTCCTGTAGTGTGGTCAGTCCACGGGTCATCATTACTTCTGGGATATTAACTCCTCCCCAACAGGAAGTGCAAGAGGATTCACCCAGCAGAGCTGTCATATAGCTCCTCCCCTCTACGTCACACCCAGTCATTCGACCGAGAACCAACGAGAAAGGAGAAGCCAAAAGGTGCAGTGGTGACTTGAGTATAATTTAAAAATTTAGACCTGCCATAAAAACAGGGCGGGCCGTGGACTGACCACACTACAGGAGAAAGGAATTTATCAGGTAAGCATAAATTTTGTTTTCTCCTGTTAAGTGTGGTCAGTCCACGGGTCATCATTACTTCTGGGATACCAATACCAAAGCTAAAGTACACGGATGACGGGAGGGACAGACAGGCTCTTTATACGGAAGGAACCACTGCCTGAAGAACCTTTCTCCCAAAAACAGCCTCCGAAGAAGCAAAAGTGTCAAATTTGTAAAATTTGGAAAAAGTATGAAGAGAAGACCAAGTTGCAGCCTTGCAAATCTGTTCAACAGAAGCCTCATTCTTAAAGGCCCAAGTGGAAGCCACAGCTCTAGTAGAATGAGCTGTAATTCTTTCAGGAGGCTGCTGTCCAGCAGTCTCATAGGCTAAACGTATTATGCTACGAAGCCAAAAAGAGAGAGAGGTAGCCGAAGCTTTTTGACCTCTCCTCTGACCAGAATAAACGACAAACAGGGAAGACGTTTGTCGAAAATCCTTAGTTGCCTGTAGATAAAATTTCAGGGCACGGACTACATCTAGATTGTGTAGAAGACGTTCCTTCTTCGAAGAAGGATTAGGACACAAAGATGGAACAACAATCTCTTGATTGATATTCCTGTTAGTGACCACCTTAGGTAAGAACCCAGGTTTAGTACGCAGAACTACCTTGTCTGAATGAAAAATCAGATAAGGAGAATCACAATGTAAGGCAGATAACTCAGAGACTCTTCGAGCCGAGGAAATAGCCATTAAAAACAGAACTTTCCAAGATAACAGCTTGATATCAATGGAATGAAGGGGTTCAAAAGGAACACCCTGTAAAACATTAAGAACTAAGTTCAAACTCCATGGTGGAGCAACAGTTTTAAACACAGGCTTGATCCTAGCTAAAGCCTGACAAAAAGCTTGAACGTCCGGAACCTCTGACAGACGTTTGTGTAAAAGAATGGACAGAGCTGAAATCTGTCCCTTTAAGGAACTAGCGGATAAACCCTTTTCTAAACCTTCTTGTAGAAAAGACAATATCCTAGGAATCCTAACCTTACTCCATGAGTAACTCTTGGATTCGCACCAATATAAGTATTTACGCCATATTTTATGGTAAATCTTTCTGGTAACAGGCTTCCTAGCCTGTATTAAGGTATCAATTACTGACTCAAAAAAAACACGTTTTGATAAAATCAAGCGTTCAATTTCCAAGCAGTCAGCTTCAGAGAAATTAGATTTTGATGTTTGAAGGGACCCTGGATCAGAAGGTCCTGTCTCAGAGGCAGAGACCAAGGTGGACAGGATGACATGTCCACTAGATCTGCATACCAAGTCCTGCGTGGCCACGCAGGCGCTATTAGAATCACCGATGCTCTCTCCTGTTTGATTCTGGCAATCAATCGAGGAAGCATCGGGAAGGGTGGAAACACATAAGCCATCCCGAAGGTCCAAGGTGCTGTCAAAGCATCTATCAGAACCGCTCCCGGATCCCTGGATCTGGACCCGTAACAAGGAAGCTTGGCGTTCTGTCGAGACGCCATGAGATCTATCTCTGGTTTGCCGCAACGTCGAAGAATTTGGGCAAAGACCTCCGGATGAAGTTCCCACTCCCCCGGATGAAAAGTCTGACGACTTAGGAAATCCGCCTCCCAGTTCTCCACTCCCGGGATGTGGATTGCTGACAGGTGGCAAGAGTGAGACTCTGCCCAGCGAATTATCTTTGATACTTCCATCATTGCTAGGGAGCTTCTTGTCCCTCCCTGATGGTTGATGTAAGCTACAGTCGTGATGATGTCCGACTGAAACCTGATGAACCCCCGAGTTGTTAACTGGGGCCAAGCCAGAAGGGCATTGAGAACTGCTCTCAATTCCAGAATGTTTATTGGCAGGAGACTCTCCTCCTGATTCCATTGTCCCTGAGCCTTCAGAGAATTTCAAACAGCGCCCCAACCTAGTAGGCTGGCGTCTGTTGTTACAATTGTCCAATCTGCTGAATGGCATCCCCCTGGACAGATGTGGCCGAGAAAGCCACCATAGAAGAGAATTTCTGGTCTCTTGATCCAGATTCAGAGTAGGGGACAAGTCTGAGTAATCCCCATTCCACTGACTTAGCATGCACAATTGCAGCGGTCTGAGATGTAGGCGTGCAAAGGGTACTATGTCCATAGCCGCTACCATCAAGCCGATTACCTCCATGCATTGAGCCACTGACGGGTGTTGAATGGAATGAAGGACACGGCATGCATTTTGAAGCTTTGTTAACCTGTCTTCTGTCAGGTAGATCTTCATTTCTACAGAATCTATAAGAGTCCCCAAGAAGGGAACTCTTGTGAGTGGAAAGAGAGAACTCTTCTTTTCGTTCACCTTCCATCCATGCGACCTTAGAAATGCCAGTACTAACTCTGTATGAGACTTGGCAGTTTGAAAGCTTGAAGCTTGTATCAGAATGTCGTCTAGGTACGGAGCTACCGAAATTCCTCGCGGTCTTAGTACCGCCAGAAGAGCACCCAGAACCTTTGTGAAGATTCTTGGAGCCGTAGCTAATCCGAATGGAAGAGCTACAAACTGGTAATGCCTGTCTAGGAAGGCAAACCTTAGATACCGGTAATGATCCTTGTGAATCGGTATGTGAAGGTAAGCATCCTTTAAATCCACTGTGGTCATGTACTGACCCATTTGGATCATGGGTAGAATTGTCCGAATAGTTTCCATTTTGAACGATGGAACTCTTAGGAATTTGTTTAGGATCTTTAAATCCAAGATTGGCCTGAAAGTTCCCTCTTTTTTGGGAACCACAAACAGATTTGAGTAAAACCCTTGTCCGTGTTCCGACCGCGGAACCGGATGGATCACTCCCATCAGTAAAAGATCTTGTACACAGCGTAGAAACGCCTCTTTCTTTATTTGGTTTGTTGACAACCTTGACAGATGAAATCTCCCTTTTGGGGGAGAGGATTTGAAGTCCAGAAGATATCCCTGAGATATGATCTCTAACGCCCAGGGATCCTGGACATCTCTTGCCCAAGCCTGGGCGAAGAGAGAAAGTCTGCCCCCCACTAGATCCGTTCCCGGATCGGGGGCCCTCAATTCATGCTGTCTTAGGGGCAGCAGCAGGTTTCCTGGCCTGCTTGCCCTTGTTCCAGGACTGGTTAGGTCTCCAGCCTTGTCTGTAGCGAGCAACAGCTCCTTCCTGTTTTGGTGCAGAGGAAGTTGATGCTGCTCCTGCTTTGAAATTACGAAAGGAACGAAAATTAGACTGTCTAGCCTTAGGTTTGGCTCTGTCTTGAGGCAGGGCATGGCCCTTACCTCCTGTAATGTCAGCGATAATTTCTTTCAACCCGGGCCCGAATAAGGTCTGCCCTTTGAAAGGTATGTTAAGTAATTTAGATTTAGAAGTAGCGTCAGCTGACCAGGATTTTAGCCACAGTGCTCTGCGTGCCTGAATGGCGAATCCGGAATTCTTAGCCGTAAGTTTAGTTAAATGTACTACGGCATCCGAAATAAATGAATTAGCTAGCTTAAGTGTCTTAAGCTTGTTTGAGATCTCATCTATAGTTATTGAGTCAAGAGTCTCTTCCAGGGACTCGGACCAAAAAGCGGCCGCGGCCGTGACAGACGCAATACATGCAAGGGGTTGCAATATAAAACCTTGTTGAACAAACATTTTCTTAAGGTAACCCTCTAATTTTTTATCCATTGGATCTGAAAAGGCACAGCTATCCTCCACCGGGATAGTGGTACGCTTTGCCAGAGTAGAAACCGCTCCCTCCACCTTAGGGACCGTCTGCCATAAGTCCCGAGTGGTGGCGTCTATTGGAAACATTTTTCTAAACACAGGAGGGGGGGAAAAGGGTACACCGGGCCTATCCCACTCCTTAGTAATTATCTCTGTAAGCCTCTTAGGTATAGGAAATACGTCAGTACTCGCCGGTACCGCATAGTATCTATCCAACCTACATAATTTCTCTGGGATTGCAACGGTGTTACAATCATTCAGAGCTGCTAATACCTCCCCTAACAGTACACGGAGGTTTTCGAGTTTAAACTTAAAATTAGAAATGTCTGAATCCATTCTATTGGGATCAGAACCGTCGCCTGCAGATTGAAGCTCTCCGTCCTCATGTTCAGCATACTGTGACGCAGTATCAGACATGGCCCTATTATCAACAGCGCACTCTGTTCTCACCCCAGAGTGATCACGCTTACCTCTTAGTTCTGGTAATTTAGCCAAAACTTCAGTCATAACATTAGCCATATCCTGTAATGTGATTTGTAATGGCCGCCCTGATGTACTCGGCGCTACAATATCACGCACCTCCCGAGCGGGAGATGCAGGTACTGACACGTGAGGCGAGTTAGACGGCATAACTCTCCCCTCGTTGTTTGGTGAAATATGTTCAATTTGTACAGATTGACTTTTATTTAAAGTAGCATCAATGCAATTAGTACATAAATTTCTATTGGGCTCCACTTTGGCTTTAGCACATATAGCACAGAGATATTCCTCTGAATCAGACATGTTTAACACACTAGCAATTAAACTAGCAACTTGGAAATACTTTTCAAAGCAATTTACAAATAATATGAAAACGTACTGTGCCTTTAAGAAGCACAGAAAAAAGTTATGACAGTTGAGAAATAATAAACTTGAGAAACTATAACATCAAATTCTTTCCGGTAAAAACACAATTTTAGCAAAGGATTGCCCCCATTAGTAATGGATAACTAACCCTGAATAGCAGAAAAAAAGTACAGAAATAAACGTTTTTTATCACAGTCAGTCACAATCCCACAGCTCTGCTGTGAGTGATTACCTCCCTCAAAATAAGTTTTGAAGACCCCTGAGCTCTGTAGAGACGAACCGGATCATGCAGGGAAGACAAGAGACTTCTGACTGAATTTTTTGATGCGTAGCAAAAGCGCCAAAATAGGCCCCTCCCCCTCACACACAACAGTGAGGGAGATCAGTAAACTGTCTTAAATTAAATAAAACGACTGCCAAGTGGAAAAAACAGTGCCCAAAACATTTTTTCACCCAGTACCTCAGAAAATTAAACGATTTAACATGCCAGCAAAAACGTTTAACATCAAATAAATGAAATGTCATTAGAAAGCCTGTTGCTAGTCACTGCAAATTAGGCTAAAGTCTTATGCATACAGTATTATCCCAGTGAAGTGCCATTCCCCAGAATACTGAAGTGTAAATATACATACATGACAGCCTGATACCAGTTGCTACTACTGCATTTAAGGCTGAGCTTACATTATATCGGTATGGCAGAATTTTCTCAGTCAATTCCATTGTCAGAAAATAATATGCTGCTACATACCTCTTTGCAGGTTAACCTGCCCGCTGTCCCCTGATCTGAAGTTTACCTCACTCCTCAGATGGCCGAGAACAGCAATATGATCTTAACTACGCCGGCTAAAATCATACAAAAAACTCAGGTAGATTCTTCTTCAAATTCTACCAGAGAAGGAACAACACACTCCGGTGCTGTTATAAAATAACAAACTTTTGATTGAAGGTATAAAACTAAGTATAATCACCACAGTCCTCTCACACATCCTATCTATTAGTTGGGTGCAAGAGAATGACTGGGTGTGACGTAGAGGGGAGGAGCTATATGACAGCTCTGCTGGGTGAATCCTCTTGCACTTCCTGTTGGGGAGGAGTTAATATCCCAGAAGTAATGATGACCCGTGGACTGACCACACTTAACAGGAGAAAATGTGTTTTTTTCCATTTTTTCCTCATATTTTATAATGTTTTTTATAGTAAATTATAAGATATGATGAAAATTATGGTATCTTTTGAAAGTCAATTTAATGGCGAGAAAAACGGTATATAATATGTGTGGGTACAGTAAATGAGTAAGAGGAAAATTACAGCTAAACACAAACACCGCAAAAATGTAAAAATAGCCTTGGTCCCAAACGGACAGAAAATGGAAAAGTGCTGCGGTCATTAAGGGGTTAACCCCTTAATACCCAAAACTGAATAATAAAAGACAAAAACTTTTTTTTTTTTTGGTTTTTTTGGGGGGGGTTTTCATACAGTCACAACAACTGCCACAGCTCTACTGTGGCTTTTTACCTCCCTCAAAAATGACTTTGAAGCCTTTTGAGCCCTCCAGAGAAGTCCTGGAACATACAGGAAGAAGCTGGATGTCTCTGTCAGTATTTTTAGCTACACAGAAAAGCACTAAAATAGCCCCTTCCCACTCATATTGCAACAGTGAAAAGCCTAAGGAAACTGTTTCTAGGCAGAATTCAAGCCAGCCATGTGGAAAAAAAACTAGGCCCCAATAAGTTTTATCACCAAATACATATAAAAACGATTAAACATGCCAGCAAACGTTTTATATTACATTTTTATAAGATTATGTATTATTACTAAGCCTGATACCAGTCGCTATCACTGCATTTAAGGCTTTACTTACATTACTTCGGTATCAGCAGCATTTTCTAGCAAATTCCATCCCTAGAAAAATATTAACTGCACATACCTTATTGCAGGAAAACCTGCACGCCATTCCCTCTCTGAAGTTACCTCACTCCTCAGAATATGTGAGAACAGCCATGGATCTTAGTTACTTCTGCTAAGATCATAGAAAACGCAGGCAGATTCTTCTTCTAAATACTGCCTGAGATAAACAGTACACTCCGGCACCATTTAAAATAACAAACTTTTGATTGAAGAATAAACTAAGTATAAAACACCACACTCCTCTTACGACCTCCATCTTGGTTGAGGCTTGCAAGAGAATGACTGGATATGACAGTTAGGGGAGGAGCTATATAGCAGCTCTGCTGTGGGTGATCCTCTTGCAACTTCCTGTTGGGAAGGAGAATATCCCACAAGTAATGGATGATCCGTGGACTGGATACACTTAACAAGAGAAAATAGAGCTTTATCGACAATCCTTCTTTCCAGGATAATCCAAAATACTGAAAATCCAATTGTCACAAGGACAGAAAGTGATGTGAAATTTTCTGAACAGGGGCTCAGATAGCAAAACAAACTTTATCCTATATTATCCAAAACAAAAAAAAAATGTTTGGCTAGAGTTTCACCTAAAAAAAGTGCCTGTTCCAACTTACATACAAATTCAACTTAAGAACAAACCTAAAGTCCCTATCTTGTACGTAACCCGGGGACTGCCTGTATTTACAGATTTATTAATAATGGTTTTAGATAATACCTTGTGAATTGGTGAGCACAATTCTTCCAAGATCTACCACTACTAGCACTGGATCTTTGCACACAAAGTCATCAGGGAAGATAACCTGAGGTGCTGAAATATCAAGATGTACTTTACAACGCCTGCTGTTTTCCTATAGGGTGAAGGCAGAGAAAGAAAGATCATTACTGAGACTACAAATTGCCACTTATAAACTATACCCAGGCTACAAAGAAATAGCACAGTAGAAATTAGGCTTTGCTTATATTTAACACTGAATAGACCAGTGATTTTTAACCTTTTTTTTGCCGTGGCACACTTTTTTACATTAAAAAATCCTGTGGCACACCAACATCCCAAAATTTAAAAAAATCACACATTGTAGCCTAATACAGAATATATATATATACACATACACACACACACACATACTGTATGTATTGTACTGTTATGCCATGCCTCCTACAAACTACCCCTGCACTGGGAGTAAAAAACATGCAAAGTTTAAAAAATATGTTACACTGTTGTCAGTCTGCCGTGGCACACCTGAGGATCTCTCACGGCACACTAGTGTGCCACGGCACACTGATTGAAAAACACTGGAATAGACTATCTAGCAATACTTGTCCCTTTGACTGATAAACTGCAGTGATATTTTTCCGCCCTTGATTACAGATATGTAATAATTCATATTCTACTTGAATGATCTGTGTCACTGTGCAGAATTATAATTAATTAGAATAAAGTGGAACAAAACTGACAATTTTAAAATATAATTTTGAACTTGTATGCATGACTCCCACAGTGTCCAAAATTGATCCAGTACACATTAAAGTGATAGCAAAGTTTCCAATCTGTATAATCTGGAATGGAAACAATATTTTAGATGTACTTTAACTCATCCATTCTAATGAGGATGCGCAATAACTTACAATTTCATCACTATATATTTAAAAAAAAAAGATAAAATACAAAGCTGGTTAAAAATCGATGGTTAAAAAATTTCCTTACAATATCCAAATGTTCTGAGGGATCCACATTAATATATATATATATATATATATATATATATATATATATATATATATATATATATATATATATACACATACATACACTGTGTGCAGAATTATTAGGCAAATTAGTATTTTGACCACATCATCCTCTTTATGCATGTTGTCTTACTCCAAGCTGTATAGGCTCGAAAGCCTACTACCAATTAAGCATATTAGGTGATGTGCATCTCTGTAATGAGAAGGGGTGTGGTCTAATGACATCAACACCCTATATCAGGTGTGCATAATTATTAGGCAACTTCCTTTCCTTTGGCAAAATGGGTCAAAAGAAGGACTTGAAAAGTCAGTGTTATCCAGCAATCACGCCAATGGTGTAAGCTTCAGGGAGTAACTACCAACCTCCCATGTATCAATGCAAGAAATAAAGAATTGAAGCTCACCAATATGCCAAAAAGTAATTTACTTTATTGTAGAGACAGGCAGGGTCCAAATACCACGACGTTTCGGGGCAGTATGCATACTGCCCCGAAACGTCGTGGTATTTGGACCCTGCCTGTCTCTACAATAAAGTGAATTACTTTTTGGCATATTGGTGAGCTTCAATTCTTTATTTCTTTCAAAAGAAGGACTTGACAGGCTCAGAAAAGTAAAAAATAGTGAGATATCTTGCAGAGGGATGCAGCACTCTTAAAATTGCAAAGCTTCTGAAGCGTGATCATCGAACAATCAAGCGTTTCATTCAAAATAGTCAACAGGGTCGCAAGAAGCGTGTGGAAAAACCAAGGCGCAAAATAACTGCCCATGAACTGAGAAAAGTCAAGCGTGCAGCTGCCAAGATGCCACTTGCCACCAGTTTGGCCATATTTCAGAGCTGCAACATCACTGGAGTGCCCAAAAGCACAAGGTGTGCAATACTCAGAGACATGGCCAAGGTAAGAAAGGCTGAAAGACGACCACCACTGAACAAGACACACAAGCTGAAACGTCAAGACTGGGCCAAGAAATATCTCAAGACTGATTTTTCTAAGGTTTTATGGACTGATGAAATGAGAGTGAGTCTTGATGGGCCAGATGGATGGGCCCGTGGCTGGATTGGTAAAGGGCAGAGAGCTCCAGTCCGACTCAGACGCCAGCAAGGTGGAGGTGGAGTACTGGTTTGGGCTGGTATCATCAAAGATGAGCTTGTGGGGCCTTTTCGGGTTGAGGATGGAGTCAAGCTCAACTCCCAGTCCTACTGCCAGTTTCTGGAAGACACCTTCTTCAAGCAGTGGTACAGGAAGAAGTCTGCATCCTTCAAGAAAAACATGATTTTCATGCAGGACAATGCTCCATCACACGCGTCCAAGTACTCCACAGCGTGGCTGGCAAGAAAGGGTAAAAAAGAAGAAAATCTAATGACATGGCCTCCTTCTTCACCTGATCTGAACCCCATTGAGAACCTGTGGTCCATCATCAAATGTGAGATTTACAAGGAGGGAAAACAGTACACCTCTCTGAACAGTGTCTGGGAGGCTGTGGTTGCTGCTGCACGCAATGTTGATGGTGAACAGATCAAAACACTGACAGAATCCATGGATGGCAGGCTTTTGAGTGTCCTTGCAAAGAAAGGTGGCTATATTGGTCACTGATTTGTTTTTGTTTTGTTTTTGAATGTCAGAAATGTATATTTGTGAATGTTGAGATGTTATATTGGTTTCACTGGTAAAAATAAATAATTGAAATGGGTATATATTTGTTTTTTGTTAAGTTGCCTAATAATTATGCACAGTAATAGTCACCTGCACACACAGATATCCCCCTAAAATAGGTATAACTAAAAACAAACTAAAAACTACTTCCAAAACTATTCAGCTTTGATATTAATGAGTTTTTTGGGTTCATTGAGAACATGGTTGTTGTTCAATAATAAAATTAATCCTCAAAAATACAACTTGCCTAATAATTCTGCACTCCCTGTACACACACACACACATATATATATATATATATATATATATAAAATCAATCAGGTCAGGTAATAAGCACTCGCTGGATTTAAGCACAGCACACTTTATTAGGCAGTGACGTTTTGGGGCATTCACCCCTTCCAGTATATATATATATATATGTCCCCCTCTATAGTAAATGCAAAAGTACCCACTGATATTGGATGATCAACTAAAACAAACAAACAAACAAACAATCTCCCTGCAGAAATTACAATATGTATAATAAAAGTCCTCAAATGGGACACGTATAAAGGAATTAAAGGGACATTAAACCCAAATTTTTTCTTTCATTTATCAGATAGAGAATGCAATTTTAAACAAATTTCTAATTTACTTCTATTATCTAATTTGCTTCATTCTATTGATATTCTTTCCTGAAAAGCATATCTAGATAGCCTCAGAAACTTCTGATTGGTGGCTGCACATATTTACCTCATGTGATTGGCTCACCCATGTGCATTGCTATTTCGTTAACCAAGGATATCTAAACAATGAAGTAAATTAGATAATAGAAGTAAATTGGAATGTTGTTTAAAATTATATTCTCTGTCTGAATCATGAAAGAAAAATTTTGGGTTTATTGTCCCTTTAAATACTATCAATTAAATCAGCATATTAATTATTGTACAGGGGTGTCAGGATATCATTTTGCTATTGCATTTCCGAGACAAAAACATCTTACCAGAAAATTATTTGCATCAAATGAATGCAACACAGGGTATATTATACCCCCCCCCCCCCAGCAGCACCTGAGGTGTAAGTAAACAGATGTAGACAATGCAACCAAAATAATAATAAACTTACAATAAACTCTCCCACCATCAAACGATCAATAGTCTGTCTAATTTCAGCTTTTGTTTGTATTTTCAGTTTATTGTACTGTCTTCGGGCAGCTTCAGCCACTCTGAGCTCAAGTTCAGACTGATATCCAAAACCTGAGGGAACATATATTTGTTAATATTTTGTCACAAATTTTCATCATATTATAGGTCAAATTCAACTCTATTTGTAATTTGCTTACACATTAATTTGTTTTTTTTGCAAACGGAAAAGGTTGATAAATTAGGACACAAAGTGCCCCAGAGTACTGTATATAACTGCAAATATATCATATAAAACAGAAATTCAAAGATTCACAGAAGATTAGCCCTGAAACAGAGCTATATTGGCATGCTGAGCTACCCCAGCTCACTGTCCTTGCAGCTGCTGCTGTGGAGACCATCATATAGAAATGCAATTAGAAGCAAGGCTTGATACAAAAATCTTCCACTTATTACCAGAGGGCTAGCAGCAATACATTTATTAGTTTACAACAAGCCATGTCATCAGGCTTATTAAACCAATAAAAACCTAACTATTCAATCACAAAGCAGCAACTTTTAGTTAACACAGTCCAATCAAAACATTTTAGTGCCTATTTTTTCAAAATAGTCAATCTTCACATGTTAGCGGTCTCTATCCAATGTTTACACACTGTAAAAAAAAATGTGTTCTGTTAGTAATAAATACAATCTTTTTTTTTCCTCTTCAGATCATGACATTTTTGAAAAACATTAATAAATGATTAAATAAACAATTGGTTAAGCAAAAGGATAATATAGGATTACCTCTCAAATAAGAGGAGGCATATAAGCGTCACTTTTATAATTTATTGTCCCTTATGAAGATATTGATCCCAAGTGATTGACATTTCTACATGAATTTCAATCTTATGTTTTTAAATAATGGCATCAATAATAAGTTAAAGGGATACTATACCCAAAATTTTTCTTTCATGATTCAGATAGAGCTACATTTAGCCATCAATCAGCAAGCGCTACTCAAAAATGGGCCGGCTCATAAGCTTGCTTGCTTGCTTTTCAAATAAAGATACCAAGAGAATGGAGAAAAAATGATAATAGGAGTAAATTAGACAGTTGCTTAAAATTGCATGGTCTAGGGGCGGAGCTAGCCATCAAGCAGGGAAGACGTGCTATGAGAGAGCTCCCTAACGCTTATATAAAATAGACCTAAATAAGAGACTCTATATTACTTTATAACTTCACATCTGGCACTCTCTCAGGCTAGACTGTGGAAGAAGGAGAGGGCAAATTCTAGCCTTGGTCGATCGAGAAATGGAAAACTTGGTGCGCTCTTCCTAAGCGCCGTTCACAGTCCGGGGAGCCATCGCACAGCTGCAGCTGCAGGAGACTGATATAACCCAAGATTCGCATCCTCAATACCTGCTTGGACCTAAGCTAAGTACTACCTTTGCTTGCTGACAGGCTCCACTCCGGTACAGTAGCTTGACTTTTTACTTAAGCCTGCGAGGGGAGAACTGTTTATAACTGCCAGCTATACCACCTCCACACTAGGCACTAACCTTACTTTGAGGCAGCGATTATCTTGCGGGTACATCCCGATTGCTCCCTAAGCCATATCAAGACTCATAACAACCCTTGGGGGCCACTTGTGGGCTATACAGCGCCATTAGTTTTTAGGCGCGAACCTCCGCCATCTTTAGGCCCGGACCTCTGCAGCGCATCTGAAACTCACACGGAGCGTGCAAGCTCCGATTACCACCCGACAGCTAAAAAGGGAAACCAGCCTCTAACTTACTGTATTCGTGGCCAGGGGTCCAGTCCTTCCATACTGGGTAGTCAGCAGGCATTCTACACATAAGATACCCCGCAGCATACTGCTGACTCTGGCGTCCCTCCCAACTTAGAGGCCTTACTCTGATTATTGATCACTGCTCTCACAAAACCTGCTTGGTGCCTGGAATCTGTACTGACCTGCTGTACCGGATTTCCCTCACCTACTATATTTCTGGCATTGTCTATCTTAAGTGGGCAGAACATAACTACAGGACCCTGCTGACACAGAGACTACCTGCAGTGCTGCGCATTGCTCAGACCCCAAGGCCTGTCAGGACTCAGAACCCCTGCCTAACTCTCAGTTAAATAAAGCACTACAGTGTCTCTCCCCCTTCCTTTCCCACTCTACTTCTTAGAGTGGGTCATACCCTACATCCCTTTCCCGTCTGGGCCCAGTGGTGGCATTGATCTCCCTAGGGGAGAGACACATCCTGTCAAAACCTGCTATTTCTGGAAACCACTTATTACCTACACTCCTACCTATTTACACCATAGCTCACTGCTAATACAGCTTATGAAGAACACTTTATGACTGTCTTACTCACGTAAAGCAACTATGATGTGCTAAGTCTTGGGGCGCCCCTCCCTGCCGGTGTTAGCCAGCTGATTCTGCCAGGTCTCCCTCTTAGTGGCCCTTTCTCCTCCTAATATCTCTTAACACACTGCCCATCACTTGTTGCAGCCCTTCCATTCAATGCCGCAACAATCCAGGAGGAAATCCAAGGGAATGCATCCTTCAAAGCATACAGTTCGGGACCATTTTCTTCCCATCAGGGATCCACTACCAGATGCCTCGGATGATGACGGATCTGTCTCCCCCTCTGTGTCCGAGGGAAGGGCTAGCGTGCGGAGCTCACCACCCTCCCGCACGCAGGCTGAAACGATCACTATGGATTCTATGAGACTGCTCCTAGATCAACAGACCCAATCATTCACAAAAAGATTCGATAAACTTGAGAGGTCCTTTGACGATCTCAGAAAAGACATTGTCACAGTTAATGAGCGAACCGACATTCTTGAACGCAAACAGGAGGACCTACTGGTCGACCACACAAATTGGGTAAGCTACACGCAGAATTTGGCTGACCAGGTGTCCTCCTTGGAGGCGAAACTAGCTGATCTGGAGGATCGTTCCAGACGGAGCAACGTCAGGATCCGGGGAATCCCGGAGTCTGTGGGGCCCCAGGAACTGGAAAAATTCGCTCAAGCACTATTTAGGGCCATTCTGGGCCCATCGGGAGATCAGGATGCGAGAATCGACAGAATACATAGAGCAGCTAGACCGCAAAATCTACCTGCGGACAAACCTAGAGATACCATAGCCAAACTACACTATTTCTCCTTCAAAGAAAGGCTCCTGAAGATCACCTTGAGACAGCCACAACTTCCAGATCAATTCAGAGACATCTCGCTATACCCTGATCTGTCCCCTTTCACACTCCAACAACGACGGAGCTTCAGTGAATCCACAAAAACTCTGAGAGCCCACCACATCCGATATAGGTGGGGATTCCCGACTAAATTGATTATTACCAAAGATGGGGCCCAACACACTGTGCTAACACCTCGGCAGGCGCAAGACCTCCTGAGAACCTGGAATTTACCCGCTGTAAACGGGGATGACGAGCCTCCCCGCCCACAGAGAGTGGGACCTCTACTGAGAGTGGGAGCCCAGCCTAGGAACCCGGATAGACAAGTACCACCTCGACTGGATCCCAGACAATAAATCACCATCTCCAACCCACCTAGAGAGGTCCTAAGATTACCTAGCCTCCCCTCTCCAGGTGCTACATAGACTGCTTATAGCTGTCCTACCCTTGAGAGGACTGTTCTACTCCCCACCGTCATGATGGTGCCGAGGAACTTGAAAGGCCCAATGGATAGACGCCTTAACATCATCCCCTATTCCATGTTCTTTTTCCCTCCCTTCCCCTCACCACAAGTTATTTAAGTTCTACACACTCAGTTCTCACTCCTCTAGATGTCTGTACATGGTTTGCCTGAGTAGACCATTTCCCTATATGGACTGTGATTACATCTGAGAGTCGGAGATGACCAGAGAGCTGGTAATGTACTTTTGAAGGACTATTTATTCTCACTAAAATGCATATTATTTAAATAAGTTATATTCACACCACTAATTCTTTGTATTGTTCCAACAATGTTCTAAATATAGTTCTGAGTTTATATTTCCTGCATAGATGTTCCTGGTGATTTTGGTCTTTCTCCCTAACCTCTTTCATCCACCCATCCTTCCTGCATTTTCCCTGCTCCCCCTAACTCATCTTCCCTTCTCCTACTCTAATCTGGTCTCTCTTGACCTCCTAACACCCCTTCTCTCCCTACTACCTTCCCACTAGATCCCACCACCTTTTCCTACCCACGTATTCCACTTTCCCCCCCGCCTTCCCCCCCATTTCAGCCTGGCTTCAACTCTCCATATGCCACTCCGGTTACTGTGTGGGCATCTCCGTGGAGGGGGCGGGGGAGGGGTCTTACCATCTAAGCAATGTCAAGGTGTACAGTACAAACTGTTTTTTTATATGACTAATTGAATTTAACCTGCATTGTTGAAACTGTATAAATTTTTTAATTTTCTTTTTTCACACAAGATTCTAGGCTACTGGTCTGTGTAGAGGTGTATATTATGATTATATGCTTTCTTTTAATCTCTTTTCTCCTTGCCACCTTCCCTTTCCTTAACACCTGCTCAATAGCAGCTCCCCAACCCCTCTTCAGCTCCTATGCCCTCTTACTACTGCTCCGCCTTGCTTCCCATCCGCTCTTCTTTCCTTCTTAGATGACAGATCTTCGTGTCATCCACCATTTATCTCCTCTATCCATAGGCTCTCCCCTTTCCACCCCCACCTCCCCTCATATGGCCCGTGCAACCAATACAGCCTTTTCCGCTCATTCCTCCTTATGCCCTATCCTACCTATCTGCCTCTTCACCTTCCGATCTTATCCTAACATCTGGAGAATGTCAAATGTTTAGCACTGTAGAAATTTGTATGATATCATGCTTCGGACCATCTGCTCAGGGTTCACACAGAAGTTCTTGTAAAATTTAAATGTTCTCTTTATATCTCTCTATGTCCCCACCAACAGCCTACCCTTCCCTTACTCCACCCGCCTCTGATACCCCTCCTACTCCTAAGCCTTTGCTACTGCTCTACCCTCCTTTCACTACCCTCATCTTTTCCCCTTGGTGAATAACCCCTGTGCCACTTAACTCCAATCTTTCCTGTTTCCTCATTCCTAATCCTTTCCTTCTCTTCCAAGGTTTCTTACCGATACACCCCACTTTTCCCCCCTCCCAACTCCTTTCCCATTCCAGCCTGGCTTCAACTTCCCATATCCCACTTCAGACACTGAGTGGGCGTCTCTGCGGGGGAGGATGGGGAGGGGTCCGACCATCTAAGCAATGTCAAGATGTTTAGTGCACGCTGTTTTCTATATGGCCAATTGAACTTAACCTGCACTGTTAGAACTGTACAATTATTTTGCATAGGATTCTAAGTTATTGGTCTGTGTAGAGGTATATCTAATGAATATATGCTTTCTTTTCGCCTCTCCTCTTCTTGCCACCTTCCTTTTCCCTAATACCTATCTGCTTCTTCATCTTCTGATCTTATCCTAACATCTGGAAAATGTCAAATGTTTAACACTGTAGAAATTTGTATGATATCATGCTTCGGACCATCTGTTCAGGGTTCACGCAGAAGTTCTTGTAAAATTTAAATGTTCTCTACATGTCTCTCTATGTTCCCACCAACAGCCTGCCCTTCCCTTGCCCCACCTGCCTCTGATACCCCTCCTACTCCTAAGCCTTTACTACTGCTCTATCCTCCTTTCACTACCCTCCTCTCTTCCCCTTGGTGAATAACCCCTGTGCCACTTAACTTCCATCTTTCCTGATTCCCCATTCCTAATCCTTTCCTTCCCTTCCAAGGTTTCTTACCGATGCACCCCACTTTCCTTCCCTCCCACTTCCTTTCCCATTCCAGCCTGGCTCCAACTTCCCATATGCCGCTTCAGACACTGAGTGGGCATCTTTGCGGGGAGGGATGGGGAGGGGTCCGACCATCTAAACAATGTCAAGATGTTTAGTGCATACTGTTTTTCTATATGACCAATTGAACTTAACCTGCATTGTTAGAATTGTACAATTATTTTGCATAGGATTCTAGGTTGTTGGTCTGTGTAGAGGTATATCTAATGAACATATGCTTTCTTTTCGTCTCTCCTCTTCTTGCCATCTTCCTTTTCCCTAATTCTCTGCTCTGCAGCAGCTTCCCAATCCTTCTTTAATTCCTATGCCCTCTTGTTGCTGCTCCGCTTTCCTTCCCATCCGTTCTTCTTTCCTCCTTAGGTCCGATTAAGCCTCCCATAATTGTTGAGTTCCCGTACACATGAACTGACCCACCCTCTAAACTTGACATGTTCAACCTGAAGTCGTGGACCCATAGGACCCCTTTTGACCCCCCGCCGACTTCAGACACCTAGATACCAAGAGGCCCTCACTCCAACATTTCTCCCTCACCACCAGTATCCTAGACCTCCACCTCCCTCCCTTCCCTTCCTAAACTTTCCCTTACTCCTCCCTCCCTATCTTCTCCCTAAAACTACCTGGCCACAGCTACCCATATAACTCGATGACTGAATGTACACCACAACCGGCGGTGGAGGGGAGCCACTGTGCCCTCCTCTCCCCCACCACCTCCTAACCCCCCCTACCAGGGGCCACTTTTTTGGTGCGGTTAGGGACTGCCATTTGTGTCCTCCGCACTCCTTATTTGGCAGAGTGTAGTAGCCTCTGCCCAGCCCGGAGAAACTAATAGATTTTAGTGATCACCCCTGCCTTCCCCTGCCCTTCCATCTCCCCTGCAACTTCCTTCCCTTGTCTATACCCCCCCCCTCCCCCCCTTTTTTTTTTTTTTTTTCTTCTCCTCTTTCCCACAATGAGAGCGGGCACGCTGAACGTTAGGGGCCTGAACTCCCCTACAAAACGGAGTTTACTCCTTAAATTTCTGAAAACCCAGCGCCTCGATATAGTGTTCTTACAGGAGACCCACTGGACGGGGTCTCGGGCCGCCATGTTCCACCCTAGGGATTTCCCTGTTCGTCTCTCCTCAACGTTTCACAAAAAGGCCAGAGGAGTTACTGTCCTAGTGGGGAGACACGTCTCCTACAAGCCCATTTATCTTGATATAGACCCTTCTGGCCGCCACGTCATTTGTGTGTGTCAGCTGGACAACACTTTGGTTACACTGGTGGCTCTGTATTCTCCTAACGTTAACCAGACCCGCTTCCTCAATAGTCTGCTAAATAAGGTTGACAGATTTAAACAGGGTCATGTAATTATAGGAGGTGACTGTAACCTAGTGTGGGACCCGCACAAGGATAGGAAATCCCAGAGTAGGGCACCCCAAGACGCGGAGAGGATCATTACTCTCATCTCTTTAGAAACGTTGTCTCTCAGCATTCATACCATGATGTTTGGAGAGCCCTACATCCTGACGCGGATGATTACACCTTTTATTCACCTCCCTCCCAATCCTATGCCCGGCTAGACTACCTCTTCTGTCACTCATGGACGTTACAAATGGTAACTGCGGCCACAATAGTACCCTGTGTGTGGTCGGACCATGACGCAGTGGTTGTAGATGTCATCTTTTCTCCCTCAGGGAAAAGTGGGCTCTCTTGGCGTCTACCAGAATACCTTCTTGCGGACTCCCAGATCCCGCTTTGGACAAAGGAGATAGACGAGTTCTTGATTACAAACGACACAGGATCCACATCAGCACTGACTCTTTGGGCGGCGCTTAAAGCCTACCTTCGTGGGCTCTTCATACAAAAATCCTCAGAGATTAGAAGACACAAGGGGGCCAGTTTGGCCCAACTCTATCACGAACATACTGTCTCTAGAACCCAACTTAGACAAAAGAGATCAGATTCCCTAGCCAAGAAAGTCCAGTCCCTCAGAAAACAGATTGAGGCCTGCGAACTTGAGAAGGTGCAGAGGGGACTTTATCTCCTGAAACAGAGATACTACCATAAAGGGGATAGGGCAGATCGTCTCCTGGCCCACAAACTCCAACAAAGAACCTTACAGAATAAGATAGCCTATATAACAAGGGATGACAAGAAATTTTATTCCCCTACTGATATAGGCGATGCTTTTGCAAACTATTACAGTAGACTATACCAGATAGCTGACGACCCTGGCATTCGATATGCACCAACACACGTCATCCCTGAGTTCCTTGACAGGCTTCGCTTTCCACAGGTTCCTGAGGACATGATGGAGAAACTTGTAGCTCCTATCTCAGCTGAAGAGATCGAGAAAACGATCAAAAGCCTCAAGGCGCATAAATCCCCTGGCCCAGATGGATTTGATGCCTTGTTTTACAAAAAATGTGTGACCCTGCTGTGCCCTATTCTTGTCCGGGTGTTTAACGAGGCCATGGACACAGGCTGCTTCCCCCGAGACTTTTTAGAGGCATCAATTATAACTATTCCCAAAACAGGGAAAAACCCTGAGCTCTGCGAGAGCTACCGCCCAATATCTCATTAACGGTGATGTAAAATTATATGCGAAAATATTAGCCTCAAGGCTAAACAAAATTCTCCCGGTCCTGATTCATCATGATCAAGTGGGGTTTACCCCGGGACGACAGGGTTCCGACAACACTAGGCGCCTATTAAATATCTTCTTTGAAACTGCTCTTGGGATCCCACTGGTTACCCTGTCGTTAGACGCTGAGAAAGCCTTCGACAGGGTCCGGTGGGAATACATGGTAGAGGTCCTACGTTCTTTTGGATTTCCTCCCGCTTTTATCAAAGCAGTAATGGCTCTGTATTCAAACCCCTCTGCCAGAGTTAGAGGATTGGGGTTCATCTCTAGGTCCTTTGAGATTCGGAATGGTACGAGGCAGGGTTGTCCTCTGTCACCTCTCCTTTTCGCTCTCATAATGGAACCATTAGCGACTAGACTCAGGACGACTCCCTCAATTCAGCCATTAGTCTTGTATGACATTCCCCAGGTCCTTGCCCTATTTGCTGATGATTTGACCATTTTCCTAGCGGATCCAGAAGAGTCGCTCCCCAAGCTGTTTGAGATCTTGACTGAATTTGCCGACCTAACATATTATAAACTCAATTATTCCAAGACTGAGGCCTACGCTATTGGCCTCCCGGAAACCACCCTGGAGACTTTGAAAAGCTCCTACCCATTTAAGTGGTCAAAGGAGGGTCTGAAGCATCTGGGAGTAGTACTCTCCCACGACCCTAAGAGAATAGTGGCAGCAAATTATGGGTCTCTGCTCAAAGAACTCCAGCAGACAATCTCTGGTTGGAAGGTCCCGGAGGTCTCATGGACGGGTAGGGTTGCGGCTGTAAAGATGCTCCTACTACCAAAACTAACTTATCTATTCAGTTGCCTCCCAGTTCCGGTCCCGGCATACCTTCTTAACCATTTCCAATCTATCTTCACAAAATACGTATGGAAGGGGCAACATGTTCGGCTTCCCCTAACCCAATTACAAAAACCGAAAAGGTGTGGAGGCATGTCGATGCCGAATATTACGCTTTATTATAAAGCTGCCATGCTCACGCATATCACGGCCTGGGGAGTGAGGGACTGTTACGCAAGGTGGCTCCAAATTGAACAGGGCTCGCTGCCCGCGGGAGTGGACATAGCCAACCTCATATGGATCCCTGATCATGCAGAGGTACTGAACGGAATACACTGCCGCATAGTCAAGACCTGTCTGAAGCTATGGAGAGGGCTCCGTCCCCTGGACCCGGTTGCCCCACATCCCTTCCCCATACACTCTATCAGAGCCCTGCTACATTGCCTTCCGGACTCACACCCCGGGAGGTGGGAGACCTTGGGGCTCAGATCACTCTCGGATTTGTACAGAGAGGGCGCCCTAGCTATCCCACCCCAAAATTACCCGATGGACAGCTTTCCTAGGGAGCTGCAATTCGAGTACCTCCGCCTGGCTTCACTTCTCTTATCCTGGGGATTTCAGAAAGATAACTTGAGAGCTCTTACTAGGTGGGAGAGGAGATGGTTGGCTGGTAGGCCTCTACGAGGCTCTCTGTCATTTCACTACAGGACTCTCTTGGACTCTCCTTGCTTCACAAAAACTCGCTCCTCAGAGGACTGGGGGAGAGACCTAGGAGTGGAGGCTTCGGAGAGTAAATGGCAGAGCGTTCTTCAGGATGTCGGGGCGTCAGTGCGTTGCTCCAACATGTTTGAACTGTACCTCAAAATTTTGCTTCGCTGGCACTGGGTGCCCACCAGGCTACATAGAGTTTACCCATCCAGGTCGGCAGACTGTTGGAGAGGCTGCGCCCTCCGAGGCACTCACCTCCACATTTGGTGGGAATGCCCCAAGCTCAGACACTTCTGGAACCAGGTGGCTGGTTTGCTCCGAGGTCTAGGCCTCATTGACGACCTCTCAGGGAGTATGGCATTATTTCATTTTGGTCTGCAGGATCTTCCAAAATCATCTCGTCTCCTGGGGGTTATTGTCCTTCTGTCGGCAAAACTGGTTATAGCCAGACAGTGGCTGAAACAGGCCCCTGCTTCGCTTACCCCAGTTCTTGATTCACTGGAATTTATCCAAAACATGGAAGAATATGCTCTAAGAGTTGAGGGCCGATATGATCACTATTGTTCTATTTGGTCGGCATGGGATGAATATAAGAGATCTAGCGAACCTTCAGCCTCTTTGAATAGCTAGATAGTTGTGTAGGCCCTGGTCTCTATCAAGGATCTGGCGACCTGAATACCCCTGCGGCTCCTAACCCTTAATATATGTACATATATCTATATGTCTATTCCCCTTTTTTTTTTTTTTTTTTTTTATTCTCTCCCCTCCTCCCTTCCCATTCCTGCCTACCCCGCCCACCTCCCTGACCCAACCCTGGCAAAAGTTCTCCAGGATATCCCCCCCATACTTCACATCACATACCCTTTCAGCTGATTCCCGTATCCTATCTAATATTCTACAAATCTCGTATTCTTACGATCAGCATAACCTAGCATTCGATCTTTGCTGTATATGTTCCATTCTGAGAATTTTTTTTCCTTACGAGTTACGTCTTCAGACAAGTATTAAGTTCCAGGTCCCATAAGTGGACCTATTATATCTTGTTGACACATGTTTCTCCTGTTATTAAAATATATAAAATGGGGCTCTATTAGGGTCAATACAATGCTCCTTTTACTGTCTATTGCACTTATGTCCGAATGATGGAATACTGTCATGTAATTGTGTTTGAGATATTGCCCTATCTTTTATGTTTGTACTCTGTCTTATTATTGCCTCAATAAAAATATTTTTAAAAAAAAAAAATAAAAAAAAAAACAGAATTTATGTTTACCTGATAAATTTCTTTCTCCAACGGTGTGTCCGGTCCACGGCGTCATCCTTACTTGTGGGATATTCTCTTCCCCAACAGGAAATGGCAAAGAGCCCAGCAAAGCTGGTCACATGATCCCTCCTAGGCTCCGCCTACCCCAGTCATTCGACCGACGTTAAGGAGGAATATTTGCATAGGAGAAACCATATGGTACCGTGGTGACTGTAGATAAAGAAAATAAATTATCAGACCTGATTAAAAAACCAGGGCGGGCCGTGGACCGGACACACCGTTGGAGAAAGAAATTTATCAGGTAAACATAAATTCTGTTTTCTCCAACATAGGTGTGTCCGGTCCACGGCGTCATCCTTACTTGTGGGAACCAATACCAAAGCTTTAGGACACGGATGAAGGGAGGGAGCAAATCAGGTCACCTAAATGGAAGGCACCACGGCTTGCAAAACCTTTCTCCCAAAAATAGCCTCAGAAGAAGCAAAAGTATCAAACTTGTAAAATTTGGTAAAAGTGTGCAGTGAAGACCAAGTCGCTGCCCTACATATCTGATCAACAGAAGCCTCGTTCTTGAAGGCCCATGTGGAAGCCACAGCCCTAGTGGAATGAGCTGTGATTCTTTCGGGAGGCTGCCGTCCGGCAGTCTCGTAAGCCAATCTGATGATGCTTTTAATCCAAAAAGAGAGAGAGGTAGAAGTTGCTTTTTGACCTCTCCTTTTACCTGAATAAACAACAAACAAGGAAGATGTTTGTCTAAAATCCTTTGTAGCATCTAAATAGAATTTTAGAGCGCGAACAACATCCAAATTGTGCAACAAACGTTCCTTCTTTGAAACTGGTTTCGGACACAGAGAAGGTACGATAATCTCCTGGTTAATGTTTTTGTTAGAAACAACTTTTGGAAGAAAACCAGGTTTAGTACGTAAAACCACCTTATCTGCATGGAACACCAGATAAGGAGGAGAACACTGCAGAGCAGATAATTCTGAGACTCTTCTAGCAGAAGAAATTGCAACTAAAAACAAAACTTTCCAAGATAATAACTTAATATCAACGGAATGTAAGGGTTCAAACGGAACCCCCTGAAGAACTGAAAGAACTAAATTG
The DNA here is from genome assembly GCF_027579735.1 of Bombina bombina. Taxonomy (NCBI): domain Eukaryota; kingdom Metazoa; phylum Chordata; class Amphibia; order Anura; family Bombinatoridae; genus Bombina; species Bombina bombina. Next base: position 82,031,910 of record NC_069506.1, on the reverse strand, counting down.
AGACTCCAAGGAGGAGTCAAAGGTTTGTAAACAGGCTTGATTCTAACCAGAGCCTGAACAAAGGCTTGAACATCTGGCACAGCTGCCAGCTTTTTGTGAAGTAACACCGACAAGGCAGAAATCTGTCCCTTCAGGGAACTTGCAGATAATCCTTTTTCCAATCCTTCTTGAAGGAAGGATAGAATCCTAGGAATCTTAACCTTGTCCCAAGGGAATCCTTTAGATTCACACCAACAGATATATTTTTTCCAAATTTTGTGGTAAATCTTTCTAGTTACAGGCTTTCTGGCCTGAACAAGAGTATCGATAACAGAATCTGAGAATCCTCGCTTCGATAAAATCAAGCGTTCAATCTCCAAGCAGTCAGCTGGAGTGAAACCAGATTCGGATGTTCGAACGGACCCTGAACAAGAAGGTCTCGTCTCAAAGGTAGCTTCCAAGGTGGAGCCGATGACATATTCACCAGATCTGCATACCAAGTCCTGCGTGGCCACGCAGGAGCTATCAAGATCACCGACGCCCTCTCCTGATTGATCCTGGCTACCAGCCTGGGGATGAGAGGAAATGGCGGGAACACATAAGCTAGTTTGAAGGTCCAAGGTGCTACTAGTGCATCCACTAGAGCCGCCTTGGGATCCCTGGATCTGGCCCCGTAGCAAGGAACTTTGAAGTTCTGACGAGAGGCCATCAGATCCATGTCTGGAATGCCCCACAGGTGAGTGACTTGGGCAAAGATTTCCGGATGGAGTTCCCACTCCCCCGGATGCAATGTCTGACGACTCAGAAAATCCGCTTCCCAATTTTCCACTCCTGGGATGTGGATAGCAGACAGGTGGCAGGAGTGAGACTCCGCCCATAGAATGATTTTGGTCACTTCTTCCATCGCTAGGGAACTCCTTGTTCCCCCCTGATGGTTGATGTACGCAACAGTTGTCATGTTGTCTGATTGAAACCGTATGAACTTGGTCCTCGCTAGCTGAGGCCAGGCCTTGAGAGCATTGAATATCGCTCTCAGTTCCAGAATATTTATCGGTAGAAGAGATTCTTCCCGAGACCAAAGACCCTGAGCTTTCAGGGATCCCCAGACCGCGCCCCAGCCCATCAGACTGGCGTCGGTCGTGACAATGACCCACTCTGGTCTGCGGAATGTCATCCCTTGTGACAGGTTGTCCAGGGACAGCCACCAACGGAGTGAGTCTCTGGTCCTCTGATTTACTTGTATCTTCGGAGACAAGTCTGTATAGTCCCCATTCCACTGACTGAGCATGCACAGTTGTAATGGTCTTAGATGAATGCGCGCAAAAGGAACTATGTCCATTGCCGCTACCATCAACCCGATCACTTCCATGCACTGAGCTATGGAAGGAAGAGGAACGGAATGAAGTATCCGACAAGAGTCTAGAAGTTTTGTTTTTCTGACCTCTGTCAGAAAAATCCTCATTTCTAAGGAGTCTATAATTGTTCCCAAGAAGGGAACCCTTGTTGACGGGGATAGAGAACTCTTTTCCTCGTTCACTTTCCATCCGTGAGATCTGAGAAAGGCCAGGACGATGTCCGTGTGAGCCTTTGCTTGAGGAAAGGACGACGCTTGAATCAGAATGTCGTCCAAGTAAGGTACTACCGCAACGCCCCTTGGTCGTAGCACAGCTAGAAGGGACCCTAGTACCTTTGTGAAAATCCTTGGAGCAGTGGCTAATCCGAAAGGAAGCGCCACGAACTGGTAATGTTTGTCCAGGAATGCGAACCTTAGGAACCGATGATGTTCCTTGTGGATAGGAATATGTAGATACGCATCCTTTAAATCCACCGTGGTCATGAATTGACCTTCCTGGATGGAAGGAAGAATAGTTCGAATGGTTTCCATCTTGAACGATGGAACCTTGAGAAACTTGTTTAAGATCTTGAGATCTAAGATTGGTCTGAACGTTCCCTCTTTTTTGGGAACTATGAACAGATTGGAGTAGAACCCCATCCCTTGTTCTCTTAATGGAACTGGATGAATCACTCCCATTTTTAACAGGTCTTCTACACAATGTAAGAACGCCTGTCTTTTTATGTGGTCTGAAGACAACTGAGACCTGTGGAACCTCCCCCTTGGGGGAAGTCCCTTGAATTCCAGAAGATAACCTTGGGAGACTATTTCTAGCGCCCAAGGATCCAGAACATCTCTTGCCCAAGCCTGAGCGAAGAGAGAGAGTCTGCCCCCCACCAGATCCGGTCCCGGATCGGGGGCCAACATTTCATGCTGTCTTGGTAGCAGTGGCAGGTTTCTTGGCCTGCTTTCCCTTGTTCCAGCCTTGCATTGGTCTCCAAGCTGGCTTGGCTTGAGAAGTATTACCCTCTTGCTTAGAGGACGTAGCACTTTGGGCTGGTCCGTTTTTACGAAAGGGACGAAAATTAGGTCTATTTTTTGCCTTGAAAGGCCGATCCTGAGGAAGGGCGTGGCCCTTACCCCCAGTGATATCAGAGATAATCTCTTTCAAGTCAGGGCCAAACAGCGTTTTCCCCTTGAAAGGAATGTTAAGTAGCTTGTTCTTGGAAGACGCATCAGCCGACCAAGATTTCAACCAAAGCGCTCTGCGCGCCACAATAGCAAACCCAGAATTCTTAGCCGCTAACCTAGCCAATTGCAAAGTGGCGTCTAGGGTGAAAGAATTAGCCAATTTGAGAGCATTAATTCTGTCCATAATCTCCTCATAAGGAGGAGAATCACTATCGAGCGTCTTTATCAGCTCATCGAACCAGAAACATGCGGCTGTAGCGACAGGGACAATGCATGAAATTGGTTGTAGAAGGTAACCCTGCTGAACAAACATCTTTTTAAGCAAACCTTCTAATTTTTTATCCATAGGATCTTTGAAAGCACAACTATCCTCTATGGGTATAGTGGTGCGTTTGTTTAAAGTGGAAACCGCTCCCTCGACCTTGGGGACTGTCTGCCATAAGTCCTTTCTGGGGTCGACCATAGGAAACAATTTTTTAAATATGGGGGGTCCATTTTACATAGTTTCTCTGGGATGACCAACTTTTCACAATCATCCAGAGTGGATAATACCTCCTTAAGCAGAATGCGGAGATGTTCCAACTTAAATTTAAATGCAATCACATCAGGTTCAGCCTGTTGAGAAATGTTCCCTGAATCAGTAATTTCTCCCTCAGACAAAACCTCCCTGGCCCCATCAGACTGGGTTAGGGGCCCTTCAGAGATATTAATATCAGCGTCGTCATGCTCTTCAGTATCTAAAACAGAGCAGCCACGCTTACGCTGACAAGGGTTCATTTTGGCTAAAATGTTTTTGACAGAATTATCCATTACAGCCGTTAATTGTTGCATAGTAAGGAGTATTGGCGCGCTAGATGTACTAGGGGCCTCCTGAGTGGGCAAGACTCGTGTAGACGAAGGAGGGAATGATGCAGTACCATGCTTACTCCCCTCACTTGAGGAATCATCTTGGGCATCATTGTCATTATCACATAAATCACATTTATTTAAATGAATAGGAATTCTGGCTTCCCCACATTCAGAACACAGTCTATCTGGTAGTTCAGACATATTAAACAGGCATAAACTTGATAACAAAGTACAAAAACGTTTTAAAATAAAACCGTTACTGTCACTTTAAATTTTAAACTGAACACACTTTATTACTGCAATTGCGAAAAAACATGAAGGAATTGTTCAAAATTCACCAAATTTTCACCACAGTGTCTTAAAGCCTTAAAAGTATTGCACACCAAATTTGGAAGCTTTAACCCTTAAAATAACGGAACCGGAGCCGTTTTAAACTTTAACCCCTTTACAGTCCCTGGTATCTGCTTTGCTGAGACCCAACCAAGCCCAAAGGGGAATACGATACCAAATGACGCCTTCAGAAAGTCTTTTCTAAGTATCAGAGCTCCTCTCACATGCGACTGCATGCCATGCCTCTCAAAAACAAGTGCGCCACACCGGCGCGAAAATGAGGCTCTGCTTAAGCTTTGGGAAAGCCCCTAAGGAATAAGGTGTCTAATACAGTGCCTGCCGATATTATTATATCAAAAATACCCAGATAAAATGATTCCTCAAGGCTAAATATGTGTTAATAATGAATCGATTTAGCCCAGAAACAGTCTACAGTCTTAATAAGCCCTTGTGAAGCCCTTATTTACGATCGTAATAAACATGGCTTACCGGATCCCATAGGGAAAATGACAGCTTCCAGCATTACATCGTCTTGTTAGAATGTGTCATACCTCAAGCAGCAAGAGACTGCACACTGTTCCCCCAACTGAAGTTAATTGCTCTCAACAGTCCTGTGTGGAACAGCCATGGATTTTAGTTACGGTTGCTAAAATCATTTTCCTCATACAAACAGAAATCTTCATCTCTTTTCTGTTTCTGAGTAAATAGTACATACCAGCACTATTTCAAAATAACAAACTCTTGATTGAATAATAAAAACTACAGTTAAACACTAAAAAACTCTAAGCCATCTCCGTGGAGATGTTGCCTGTACAACGGCAAAGAGAATGACTGGGGTAGGCGGAGCCTAGGAGGGATCATGTGACCAGCTTTGCTGGGCTCTTTGCCATTTCCTGTTGGGGAAGAGAATATCCCACAAGTAAGGATGACGCCGTGGACCGGACACACCTATGTTGGAGAAAAATGTATAATCAAATTTAAGTGATAAAAAAAATTTCATTACACTGTCTCTTTTTTATTATTGTACCTAAAATGTTTTCAGATTAAGTTTTTTTTTTATATTACATTGTCATTATTAAAAAAAAAAAAAAAAAAAAAATTGCATGGTCTATCTGAATCATGAAAGATAAAATTTGGGTTTAGTATCCCTTTAAGGGGTTCAGATACTTTAGTTTCTGATATAATTATGTTGTAGGGAGGGGTGCCTGATTTAATGGGGATCCAGCATATCCTACTCAAGTGAAGTATATCCAAAATGGCATGTTCCAAAGCTACCTATCTGTTATGTTTAAAAGTAGATGCACCAATCAATTATTCACTGTAAAAAATAGCATATCTATAATATAGGAGATTGGGCATTCCCAACCCAACAAAACTTCCGGATGACAACTGCTATATTAATACTAGGGTGCTTTTTCTGCCATGTGTAATAATTAAAAGCTTTTTGAAGAGATGATAGGCAAGGTAAAGGGATTGGAATGGGGAGTGTCTAAACAATATATAAGCGGGGGGTTAATTTTAACAAAAACAGAATTTATGTTTACCTGATAAATTACTTTCTCCAACGGTGTGTCCGGTCCACGGCGTCATCCTTACTTGTGGGATATTCTCTTCCCCAACAGGAAATGGCAAAGAGCCCAGCAAAGCTGGTCACATGATCCCTCCTAGGCTCCGCCTACCCCAGTCATTCGACCGACGTTAAGGAGGAATATTTGCATAGGAGAAACCATATGTTACCGTGGTGACTGTAGTTAAAGAAAATAAATTATCAGACCTGATTAAAAAAACCAGGGCGGGCCGTGGACCGGACACACCGTTGGAGAAAGTAATTTATCAGGTAAACATAAATTCTGTTTTCTCCAACATAGGTGTGTCCGGTCCACGGCGTCATCCTTACTTGTGGGAACCAATACCAAAGCTTTAGGACACGGATGAAGGGAGGGAGCAAATCAGGTCACCTAAATGGAAGGCACCACGGCTTGCAAAACCTTTCTCCCAAAAATAGCCTCAGAAGAAGCAAAAGTATCAAATTTGTAAAATTTAGAAAAAGTGTGCAGTGAAGACCAAGTCGCTGCCTTACATATCTGATCAACAGAAGCCTCGTTCTTGAAGGCCCATGTGGAAGCCACAGCCCTAGTGGAGTGAGCTGTGATTCTTTCAGGAGGCTGCCGTCCGGCAGTCTCATAAGCCAATCGGATAATGCTTTTAATCCAGAAGGAGAGAGAGGTAGAAGTTGCTTTTTTGACCTCTCCGTTTACCAGAATAAACAACAAACAAAGACGAAGTTTGTCTGAAATCCTTAGTAGCTGCTAAGTAAAATTTGAAAGCACGAACTACATCCAAGTTGTGCAACAAACGTTCCTTCTTTGAAACTGGATTAGGACACAAAGAAGGCACAACTATCTCCTGGTTAATGTTTTTGTTAGAAACAACTTTTGGAAGAAAACCAGGTTTAGTACGCAAAACCACCTTATCTGCATGGAACACCAGATAAGGAGAAGAACACTGCAGAGCAGATAATTCTGAAACTCTTCTAGCAGAAGAAATTGCAAAAAAAAAAAAAAACTTTCCAAGATAATAACTTAATATCAACGGAATGTAAGGGTTCAAACGGAACCCCCTGAAGAACTGAAAGAACTAGGTTGAGACTCCAAGGAGGAGTCAAAATTTTGTAAACAGGCTTGATTCTAACCAGAGCCTGAACAAAGGCTAGAACATCTGGCACAGCTGCCAGCTTTTTGTGAAGTAACACAGACAAGGCAGAAATCTGTCCCATCAAGGAACTTGCAGATAATCCTTTTTCCAATCCTTCTCGAAGGAAGGATAGACTCTTAGGAATCTTAACCTTGTCCCAAGGGAATCCTGCAGATTCACACCAACAGATATACCAAATTATGTGGTAATTTTTCTGGTTACAGGCTTTCAGGCCTGAACAAGAGTATTAATAACAGAATCTGAGAACCCTCGCTTTGATAAGATCAAGCGTTCAATCTCCAAGCAGTCAGCTGGAGTGGGTCGAACGGACCTAGAACAAGAAGGTCTCGTCTCAAAGGTAGCTTCCATGGTGGAGCCGATGACATATTCACCAGATCTGCATACCAAGTCCTGCGTGGCCACGCAGGAGCTATCAAAATCACCGACGCCCTCTCCTGATTGATCCTGGCTACCAGCCTGGGGATGAGAGGAAACGGCGGGAACACATAAGCTAGTTTGAAGGTCCAAGGTGCTACTAGTGCATCCACTAGAGCCGCCTTGGGATCCCTGGATCTGTACCCGTAGTAAGGAACTCTGAAGTTCTGACGAGAGGCCATCAGATCCATGTCTGGAATGCCCCACGGTTAAGTGACTTGGGCAAAGATTTCCGGATGGAGTTCTTGATTGAATAATAAAAACTACAGTTAAACACTAAAAAACTCTAAGCCATCTCCGTGGAGATGTTGCCTGTACAACGGCAAAGAGAATGACTGGGGTAGGCGGAGCCTAGGAGGGATCATGTGACCAGCTTTGCTGGGCTCTTTGCCATTTCCTGTTGGGGAAGAGAATATCCCACAAGTAAGGATGACGCCGTGGACCGGACACACCTATGTTGGAGAAATTAATTCTAACCAACCACAACACCCTCTTTGACTCCCATAAAGAAATATGTTTCCTCTAAGGTGTTAGTCAATTGAACTCCCAAATATTGTAAAGAAGATTAACACTATTTAAAAGGACAAATACATTTAATAGACGCTATTTTATGAGATGGGATAGATATATTTAAGACCTCTGATTTAGAATAATTAATCAAAACATTTGTTATCTCGTAAAACGTTTGGAACTCATGAAGAAGGGTAGGTATTGACATATCAGGATGTTGTCTGCAAAAAGGGGGATTTTGTAAATTTGATCTTTGATTTGTATACCAAAAATATTTGGATTATTACTTATCACAATTGCTGTCTCAATTATGCAAGCAAATAATAAGGGGGAGAGGGGACATGGCTGCCTAGTGCCATTAGATATGTCCAGAGTTTCTGAAAGGGCTCACTATTTACTAGGGTTAAATATAATGCAAAAATCGCTTCCATTACTATTTTCTCTCCAAAGCCCATATGTTGTAAAAATAAATACAATCTTCTAATACCCAATGTAACTCATCTACAATTTCAGCAATGACTATGTTTTAATGTAATTAAAACTGTTGCCACAATATCTGTTATTCACTACAATGGATGTTAATAGCAGGAGTACATTTTATTTAGTCTTGATCTGTGCATTATGGTGAATTTTTTACATTTTGTAATATGATTCTTATTTTGCATAAGGGCTGTAATGTTCATAAGGACTGTGCTGTGTACATGTTTAGATGGGACTGTGTCTACTATAAAATGTTGATTTGTGATTGGAAAGTTAGATAATTGAACTGAGATGTTCCATGGGTTTAGTAAGCCTGATAAAGAGGCCTGTTGTAAGCTGATAAACAGGGAGGGTACCTTATGTGGCTTGTATATTCATTCATATGAATTTCCATTTTAACTGTGATATTTGCAGTTTCACACTATACATAGCCTTATTTCTTCTTTTTTTATTTACACATAAAAAGTGTTTTCCCCAGGACCTGGTTAATGGGAACGCCACCCTAATGATTTTATGGACCACTTGGATAAAATGTAAGATAACCTTAAGTTAAAATTAGATAATATTATTTAATTTCAATGTTTGTTGCACAAATTATCATTAGACCAATTTGTGTCAAATTATGTAATTAATCTGTGATTTCGATAGCTTCTGAAACATTTATAAAAAATGAAAATGTTATAATAATATTGCAAAGCATTACACTGCCCCCATGCTGCTATTTCAAAATGTCACCCAGCTGGCAAATTTTCTACAGAGAACACTGTGTATGTAAGGGCTTGATTTATCAAAGCCCTTCGGCTGCAAGTTCTCACAAGAACCTGCTAGCCGTATTTAACAAGCAGCAGTCATCAGACCGCTGCTTCCCTAACCTCTTCATCACCTCTAAGGTGGCGAAATTCAATCTTCACGGTCTAGTCCGACCAAGGAGATTCACAGCTCCTGCCTGCGCGTGATTGGCTGTGCACGGGCAGGGGGCGGGATTGCACGCGAGCGCAAAATTGCGCTCGTGTGCAATGGTGACTACCTGTGGGTAAATTTGCCCCGCCACAGGCGAGCTGAGGCGTATATGCGCCCCTGTCCGCCTCAGCATTGATAAATCGAGCCCTAAGTATGTGTATATATACACACACACACATATATATATATATATATATATATATATATATATATATATATGTTTATCCCTGAATTTTAAACCTCTTTTTGTATTATTAAAAGTTAAATTTTATATATATGAAAGACCAGTGAGTGCTGCCTTTTTTGCATTATAAATACTTTTTTTGACATTGCACCCTGGCAGATGATATTTACAATATATGGTGTGCAGTTCTACTCAAGACTTTGCTGATATATATATATATATATATATATATATATATATCAACATTTTAAATTAGGGGGAGATAAAAGGCGAGTTTAAAATCCTCCACTACGCACAAAATATAGAAAAAATAACTCATTGTGTAGTTCATTAACAAATCTAGACAGGCCCAGAGGCTTGTTTTCCCACAGAAAACCTCTGAATTACATTGTTTCCAATGCAGCAAAGGATTCTGGGTAAGATATGCAAATTAAGTACACGACACACTTTGGCGTAAAGGGAACCTGTTGAAAAGCAGACTGAAGTAAAAAGGTGTGTCATTGTGTACTTCATTTGCATATCTTACCCAGAATCCTTTGCTGCATTGGAAACAATGTAATTCAGAGGTTTTCTGTGGGAAAACAAGCCTCTGGGCCTGTCTAGATTTGTTAATGAACTACACAATGAGTTATTTTTTCTATATTTTGTGCGTAGTGGAGGATTTTAAACTTGCCTTTTATCTCCCCCTAATTTAAAATGTTGTTGTATTCTGCCTGGAATCAACTTCACCCAGCAGTGATTCTAACCTTCTCCCAGCTGATGAGTGGCAAAAAACACGAAACAGTCTGTCCTGGGATGGTTATGAATCACTGCCCTAACCCTAGCTAAGTTTATAATCTGTGTGAACAGCGATACTTTGGCGTAAAGGGAACCTGCTGAAAAGCAGACTGAAGTAAAAAGGTGTGTCATTGTGTACCTAATTTGCATATCTTACCCAGAATCCTTTGCTGCATTGGAAACAATGTAATTCAGAGGTTTTCTGTGGGAAAACAAGCCTCTGGGCCTGTCTAGATTTGTTAATGAACTACACAATGAGTTATTTTTTATTTATATATATATATATATATATATATATATATATATATATATATATATTTATATACACATACACATATACATATATATATATATATATATATATATATATATATATACACATATACACACACACGCATATACATATATATAAATAAATATACATACACACAGACACACAAATGTATATTATCATGTAATCTGCTTCTAAAATGATCCATTTCAAATAAAAAGTTGGGTGGTACACACCCTATGAAGAGTTGTAAGGACAATTACAAGTTTTCTGCCACTGTGTGCCTTGTTGCACGATACAACATTGTATGTTTTTTTTAAGTGAATTGTATATCAAAGTTTTACAGAAAGTGTAGCATAAATATAAAACAGGACTATAAAGAAAGCAAGAAATATTTATTTTGAATTTACAATACCTGAGCTATGAACTTTTCCTTTGTAAAAGAAATCTGCTACTTTAGTAATCGCTTGTGGGTTATAGATTATATTTAAAGGTCTTGTGCTAACTTCTAGGCGTCTCTCAACTGGAACTTCCATTTGTCTTTGTATTGGATTCCTCTCATATAACATCTTAAACACAGGGGCTTCTGATGCAATAGCTGTAAGATGAAAAACAATTAACAACAAACTGCAAAAATAAAGAAATGTGAATATTTTAAAAATATATTCAATTTAACTACCCAGTTTCCCTGAATAAGTGTTGTCTTGCAATTTCAAAACAGTATTTGGTTCTTGTCATCTATGTACCAAGTGAAACAGAATTTACAAGATAAATTACAATAGTAATAATATATACAAATTGCCATAGTGTGATTATGTGTTATCACTTACTTAAAGGAACATTAAACACTGAGATGGTAATATAAAATGATAAATTGTATGTATATATATATATATATATATATATATATATATATATATATATATATATATACACACACACACACAAATGTCTGCAATATACTTTATTTATTTATTTTGCCCCTGAAATTGTGAGCTTCTCAGTTGCTGTTAGAAATGGAAGTGCAGAACACTGTTATATTCCACACAGCCATTGACAGCACACTCTAGTGACCTATTTATACCTGTCCCTAATTGGCCACAGCAGAAGGTAACCTAAGTTACAATATGGCAGCTACCATTGTTTTACAGACATTAAAAAAACTTTACACTTATTTTGTCAATATTTAAACAGCTAATAAAACTTTAAAAAAAAGACATCTACATGATATTCTCAGACTAATCTTTTCTTTGAATGCATCACTCTATCTAGCATTTCTTTAGTGTTTAAAAGGGACATTAAATTGTAGACTACATGATTAAATCTTCATATATAAGAATAATTTTGCAAAGAAAACTGCAGCTTTGTTTTGTTTAATGAGTATATTGTTTTATTTTTATTCTTTTAACTTATTCCCCTGTTCCTTTAGAACAAAAGAACCCCTGCTTACAATCACAAACTAATATTCAGATAGAACACAAACTCTGTTTACACATGTGAAGGCTGGGGTAGCCTGCCCTATGTATATAGGTTTAGCTCTGATTTAGCTTAGTTACTATTGCAAAGAATGATTTAGATGCAAAACTGTTAACCCACCTTTAAAAATCATGTGACACCACAGAAGCTTAGGGAGTGTAGGAAAAGTAAATAAAAGCTCACATAAATTGCCTAAAAGTATTAACCCAAGCCTCTGTGGGAGAAAGTGAAACAAGAACAATTTTTAAATGTGTTTTACTGCAAAATAAATAATGAATGTACATTGCAATAATGTTTAGTTGTTTTGGGTTAAAGGGACAGAATACTCATATGCTAAATCACTTGAAACTGATGCAGTATAACTGTAAAAAGCTGACAGGAAAATATCACCTGAGCATCTCTATGTAAAAAAGGAAGATATTTTACCTCACAATTTCCTCAGCTCAGCAGAGTAAGATCTGTGTAAAAAAAGTTATACTCAGCTGCAGGTAAAAAAAAAAAAAAAAAAAAAAAAAAAAAAGGAAGAAACAAACTGCAGCCAATCAGCATCAACAGTGCTGAGGTAATGAACTCTTTTACTGTGATCTCATGAGATTTCACTTAACTTTCATGAGATTTCATAGTAAACTTCTTTAAACTGAATAGGGAAATATGCACGAGGCTTACTCTGTTGTAGGTCCTGGGACAGGCATACTGATTTATTGCTTAAAGTCCTTTACAATACTTAGGACATTTTGAGGTAAAATATCTTCCTTTTTTACATAGAGATGTTCAAGTGATATTTTCTAGTTAGCTTTTTACAGCTATGCTGCATCACTTTTAAGTGTTTCAACATATAGGTATCATGGCCCTTTAAGCAGCATTTTAGTGTATTGATTTAAACTCTATTTGTATTATCTTCTCATTGCAACAATGTTTCCCTTGCAATAATTAAATATTTTATCCATTATTGAAATGTCAAGTTTAATGGTCCTTTAATTTCCATTTAAGGGCATAGAAAGGTAAACTTTTAAAATGTGCCAGAGTGTGCTTTTTTAAATTTCAAATAGAAGCATTTTTGCAATATACTTCCATTATCAAAAATGCTTCTGGTAAACGTCATTCCTTTTTTTAGCCGCATATGCTGTGTGTGCTTGTGCACAAGTATTTAAAGGGACACTGAACACAATTTTTTTCTTTTGTGATTCCAATAGAACATGCGATTTTAAGCAACTTTCTAACTTACTCCTATTATCAATTGTTCTTTGTTCTCTTGCTATCTTTATTTGAAAAAGAAGGCATCTAAGCTTTTTTTTGGTTCAGAACTCTGGACAGCAATTTTTTATTGGTGGATGAATTTATCCACCAAACAGCAAGAAGAACCCAGGTTGTTTACCAAAAATGGGCCGGCATCTAAACTTACATTCTTGCATTTCAAATAAAGATACCAAGAGAATGAAGAAAATTTGATAATAGGAGTAAATTAGAAAGTTGCTTAAAATGTCTGAAAAAAAAATCTGAATCACGAAAGAAAAAATGTGGGTTCAGTGTCCCTTTAAGCTCAGGGAGCTGGCGGTGGTGTGTATTGTGCCTATGAAGATATAATTTGTGTCATGCAAGCCACTGCTGACTCTATGAGAAGGCATAGTGTTTATAGCACTGATACATATGTGCGCATGCCACTGAAAAACAGTAATACGTTTTACTAGAAGCATTTTTGCAAATGGAAGTATATTGCAAAAATGTTTCTATTTACAATTGAAATGTACTCATGTGCATTTCAATTTTGATCTTTCTATCCAATTAAACACTTAGGGCCATATTACAAGTGGAGCACTGAATATTGCTTGCATGCAAGCAATATTAGCGCTCCACTTTGTAATTACAAGTAAATCGCAATGCAAACTCGAGCTCGCGTTCGAATTGCTAGGAAGCATTGCACTCACGAGAGCACGCTTCTATAGGCTCCAATGGAAGCCTTGTTCTGATGCCGTCAGATGGCATCGGAACCATGCGCAGCAAAGCAGGTAAGTAGCGCAGTGATGGCAGTAATTGTTAATATATATTTATGTGTTACTGTTAATATGTGTATATTCACATATTAACACACAAATATATACGCATATAATCATATACATATATATTTACATTACACCCCAGTCTGACCAACTTTAACCCCAAAATACTGCCTAGTGCAGTAATTTTATTAAAAAAATAATGCTTTCATCTTTATTTTTAAATAAACTACACTAGACAGTATTTTGTGGCACATTTATAAAATTAACCAGAGATCGGATCTCTGGTAAATTTTATAAGCGCTAATTGCTACCACAAGCTCGCGGTAGCAATAAACAGCCACTTGTAATGGCTGGTTAATTATCTCTCTCCCACAAACGGGCAAACTAATTTAGCGCTCCACTTGTATTCTAGCCCAAATTGCAGTGAGCCAATTTTGAATAACCACCAATCTTTTTAGTCAAACAGAACAATCTCACTTTACTCCAAAGTTTACCTTACTATCGACTAACAGCAGTATCTCTTGTTCTATCTATAGCCTCAGAAATCTAAACAAAAATCAAATTGGCAAAAACAGGCATTATTTTAGCTACATTATTTATACTGTACAGCGTTTAACATAGATCTTTTTCCAAATAACTTTATCACATTTCAAACAGACTTAAAGGGACACTCAAACAAAATTAAACTTTCATTATTCAGATAGAGCATGCAATTTTAAACAACTTTCCAATTTACTTCCATTAACAAAATGTGCAGTCTTTTTATATTTAAACTTTTTGAGTCACCAGCTCCTACTGAGCATGTGCAAGAATAAGTGTGCATGCATTTGTGAATGGCTGATTGCTGTCACATGGTAAGTGTATGCATTTGTGATTGGCTGATGGCTGTCACAGGGGGAGTGGAAAATTGTCAGAAAAAAAAATCTACTACTCATTTGAAGTTCAGACTAAGTGCTATTGCAATGTCTTGTTATCTTGCATTTGTTGATTATGCAAATCTACAGTGTTGACTGGTCCTTTAACCAACTTAGGCTGCTGATAAAAGTCAACACAAAAACTAAATAAAGCAGAAATACAAACAGTGCACAAAAGGACAAAGAATGTATATTCATTTTTAGTAAAATTATTTTTAAGTAAAAAACCCATCAAGGTGATTTTGTTTTGGAGTTTATTGTTTATACACAGTTACGTGTGTATATTCCTTTGTGAAGCTTCTAAATGTGGATATCTGAGGTAACTCAGGAGGTGAAAAATAACTGTTGAAGTTCAAAAGGAACTTACATGTGTCTGGATCCAGCGTTTCTGTTGATCCTACATGCACACTGGACAGACCACTTACTTCCTTTTGCTATTGAAAAAAAAGAACAACATCCAAATGTTAAGATTATTTTAAATATGCTGAACATAAAAAAATTATACAAAAACGGTTTGCTATGGAGGATATGGGAGAGTGAGAGAGAGAAGGTGAGAGTGAGAGAGAATACCAGTGTGACATATATGCAGGGACCTTACAGTAACAAAAGGGGGAAGTGAACCATTGGGGTAGATTTACCAAAGGTCGAGCGGACATGATTCACTACATCGAATCATGTTCGCTCGACCTTGCTAAATGCTGACAGCATAAACTGTTGGCATTTAACACTGCACAAGCATTTCTGGTGAATATCAGTTCTGTCAATCTCATTTTCATGTCTGATGTAGACGCATTAAGTAAAATAGTTCATTACACAAGTGTTCAAACAATATCAAAAAATATATCAAACCAAACTACAGGGATGTAGTAAAAGCAAGTAAGAGAGCAATTTCACAAAAACAGAATTTATGTTTACCTGATAAATTTCTTTCTCCAACGGTGTGTCCGGTCCACGGCTTCATCCTTACTTGTGGGATATTCTCTTCCCCTACAGGAAATGGCAAAGAGAGCACACAGCAAAAGCTGTCCATAAAGCCCCCCCTCTGGCTCCGCCCCCCAGTCATTCGACCAAAGGTTAGGAGAAAAAGGAGAAACTATAGGGTGCCGTGGTGACTGTAGTGTACAGAATAAAAAATTTAAACCTGACTAAAAGCCAGGGTGGGCTGTGGACCGGACACACCGTAGGAGAAAGAAATTTATCAGGTAAACATAAATTCTGTTTTCTCCTACATTGGTGTGTCCGGTCCATGGCTTCATCCTTACTTGTGGGAACCAATACCAAAGCTTTAGGACACGGATGAAGGGAGGGAACAAGTCAGGTAACCTAAACGGAAGGCACCACTGCTTGCAAAACCTTTCTCCCAAAAACAGCCTCCGAAGAAGCATAAGTATCGAATTTGTAAAATTTGGCAAAAGTATGCAGAGAAGACCAAGTCGCTGCCTTACAGATCTGATCAACAGAAGCCTCGTTCTTGAAGACCCATGTGGAAGCCACAGCTCTAGTAGAGTGAGCTGTAATTTGTTCAGGAGGCTGCCGTCCGGCAGTCTCATAAGCCAATCGGATGATGCTTTTCAGCCAAAAGGAAAGAGAGGTAGCAGTAGCTTTCTGCCCTCTCCTCTTACCAGAATAAACAACAAACAAGGATGATGTCTGTCTGAAATCCTTTGTTGCTTCTAAATAGAATTTTAAAGCACGGACCACATCTAGGTTGTGTAACAAACGTTCCTTCTTCGAAACTGGATTCGGACACAGAGAAGGAACAACTATTTCCTGGTTAATATTCCTGTTGGAAACCACTTTTGGAAGAAAACCAGGCTTGGTACGTAAAACTACCTTATCTGTATGGAATACCAGATAGGGTGAAGTACACTGCAAAGCAGACAATTTAGAAACTCTTCTAGCAGAAGAAATAGCAACCAAAAACAGAACTTTCCAAGATAGTAACTTAATATCTATGGAATGTAAGGGTTCAAACGGAACCCCTTGAAGAACTGAAAGAACTAAGTTTAGACTCCATGGAGGAGTCATAGGTCTGTAGACAGGCTTGATTCTGACTAACGCCTGTACAAACGCCTGTACATCTGGCACGGCTGCCAGACGTTTGTGCAACAAAACAGACAGAACAGATATCTGTCCTTTTAAAGAACTAGCTGACAAACCTTTCTCCAAACCCTCTTGGAGAAAGGAAAGTATCCTAGGAATTTTAATCTTACTCCAAGAAAATCCCTTGGATTCGCACCAACAGATATATTTTTGCCATATCTTATGGTAAATTTTCCTAGTCACAGGTTTTCTGGCTTGAACCAGAGTATCTATAACCGAATCTGAAAACCCACGCTTAGATAGAATCAAGCGTTCAATTTCCAAGCAGTCAGTTGCAGAGAGACTAGATTTGGATGTTCGAATGGACCTTGTACTAGAAGATCCTGCCTCAAAGGTAGCTTCCATGGTGGAGCCGATGACATATTCACCAGGTCTGCATACCAAGTCCTGCGTGGCCATGCAGGAGCTATTAGAATCACCGAGGCCTTCTCCTGTTTGATCCTGGCTACAAGCCTGGGAAGGAGAGGGAACGGTGGAAATACATAAGCCAGATTGAACGACCAGGGCGCCACCAATGCATCCACTAGTGTCGCCTTGGGATCCCTGGATCTGGACCCGTAGCGAGGAACCTTGGAGTTCTGACGAGACGCCATCAGATCCATATCTGGAGTGCCCCGTGGAGATGCTACTTGTTCAGAGCGGCAAAGAGAATGACTGGGGGGCGGAGCCAGAGGGGGGCTATATGGACAGCTTTTGCTGTGTGCTCTCTTTGCCATTTCCTGTAGGGGAAGAGAATATCCAACAAGTAAGGATGAAGCCGTGGACTGGACACACCAATGTAGGAGAAAAGATGTACAATGGGGGCAGCACTATAGGTGTGCTTGGGAATATGCAATGGATGAATACATGTAAAAGGGACGGTCTACTCCAAAATTGTTATTGTTTAAAAAGGTAGATAATTCCTTTATTACCGATTCCCCAGTTTTGCATAAACAAAACAGAGTTATATTAATACATTTTATCTCTGTGATTACCTTGCATCTAAGTCTCTGCAGACTGCCCCTTATCTCAGTTCTTTTTACAGACTTGCATTCTAGTTCATGAGTGCTGACTCGTTTTTTAACTCCACAGGAGAGAGCACAATGTTATCTATATAGCACACATGAACTAGCATTGACTACCTATAAAAAGCTTATAAAATGGACTGAAATAAAGGAGGCCTGCAGGGGCTTAAAAACAACCAGAGATTTAGCAGTTTAGATGTTATAAAGTATATTAATATAACCATGTTGGTTGTGCAAAGCTGGGAAGCAATGCACTTACAAGAGCACACTTCCATAGGTTACAATAGGAGCCTTGTTCTCACCGTGAAAAACAGGATAACTATCACAGCAAAGGGGGTAAATCAGGCAGCGATGGGCAGCAAAGTGTAAATACATATGTATATGAATATATACATACATATTTATTTGTTAATATGTGTATATACACATATTAAGACACACACACATATATATATATATATATACACATATACATATACATATATATATATATATATATATATACACACACAAAAGTCAAGGCACCCCTAACAATTTACATGATTTTCATTTACAAATAATTGGTTGTTCGGATCAGCAATTTCATTTTGATCTATCAAATAACTGAAGGACACAGTAATATTTCAGTAGTGAAATGAGGTTTATTGGATTAACAGAAAATGTGCAATATGCATCAAAACAAAATTAGACCGGTGCATAAATTTGGGCACCCCAACAGAAATATTGCATCAATATTTAGTAGAGCCTCCTTTAGCAGAAATAACAGCCTCTTGGCGCTTCCTATAGCCTGTAATGAGTGTCTGGATTCTGGATGAAGGTCTGGGGACTGGGATGGCCATTCCAGAACATTGTACTTGTTTCTCTGCATAAATGCCGGAGTAGATTTTGAGCAGTGTTTTGGGTCGTTGTCTTGTTGAAATATCCAGCCCCGGCGTAACTTCAACTTTGTGACTGATTCCTCAACATTATTCGAAAGTATCTGCTGATATTGAGTGGAATCCATGCAACCCTCAACTTTAACAAGATTCCCAGTACCGGCACTGGCCACACAGCCCCACAGCATGATGGAACATCCACCAAATTTTACTGTGGATAGCAAGTATTTGTCTTGGAACGCTGGGTTCTTTTGCCGCCATGCATAACGCTCCTTGTTATGACCAAATAACGCAATCTTTGTTTCATCAGTCCACAGCACCTTCTTCCAAAATGAAGCTGGCTTGTCCAAATGTGCGTATGCATACCTCAAGCGACTGTTTGTGGTGTGTGTGCAGAAAAGGCTTCTTCCGCATCACTCTCCCATACAGCTTCTCCTTGTGAAAAGTGCACTGAATTGTTGAACGATGCACAGTGACACCATCTGCAGCAAGATGATGTTGTAGGTCTTTGGAGGTGGTCTGTGGGCTGTTTTGGAACATTCTCACTATCCTTTGCCCTCCAATATTTTACTTGGCCTGCCACTTCTGACCTTAACAAGAACTGTGCCTGTGGTCTTCCATTTCCTCACTATGTTCTCACAGTGGACACTAACAGCTTAAATCTCTGCAATAGCTTTTTGTAGCCTTCCCCTAAACCATAATGTTCAACAATATTTGTTTTCAGGTCATTTGAGAGTTGTTTTGAGGCCCCCATGTTGTCACTCTTCAGAGGAGAGTCAAAGAGAACAACAACTTGCAATTGGCCACCTTAAATACCTTTTCTCATGACTGGATGCACCCGTCTATGAAGTTCAAGGCTTAAAGGGACACTGAACCCAAATTTTATCTTTCATGATTCAGATAGAGCATGACATTTTAAGCAACTTTCTAATTTACTCCTATTATCAATTTTTCTTCATTCTCTTGCTATCTTTATTTTAAAAGCAGGAATGTAAATCTTAGCAGTCAGCCCATTTTAGGTTCAGCACCATGGATAGCGCTTGCTTATTGGAGGATTACATTTACCCACCATAAAGCTAGCATAACCCAGGTTCTCAACCAAAAATGTGCCGGCTCCTATGCGTCACATTCCTGCTTTTTAAATAAAGATAGCAATAGAACAAAGAAAAATTGCTTATAGAAGTAAATTAGAAGGTTTCTTAAAACTGTATGCTCTATCTGAATCATGAAAGAAAAAAAAATGCGTTTAGTGTCCCTTTAATGGGCTCACCAAACCAATTGTGTGTTCCAATTAATCAGTGCTAGGTAGTTACAGGTATTCAAATCAACAAAATGACGAGTGCCCAAATGTATGCACCTGTCTAATTTCGTTTTGATGCATATTTCATATTTTCTTTTTATCCAAAAAACCTTATTTCACTACTGAAATATTACTGTGTCCTTCAGTTATTTGATAGATCAAAATAAAATTGCTGATCCAAACACCCAAATATTTATAAATGAAAATCATGGAAATTGTCAGGGGTGCCTAAACGTTTTCAAACGAGAGAGAGAGAGAGAGAGAGTGTGTGTGTGTGTGTGTGTGTGTGTATATATCATTTATACACATCTCATGAGTGCTGCAATTAATATCCACAATTGATCTCATAGTATGTAAACTGAGCACTAATTGGTTTGCATACATAAAGTTTATACCATACTCCAGAGAGGAGAAGCCTTTCAAGTATAAAGAAGGGGAAAAGAAATAAACAGCAACAAGGAAAGAAATCCAGCAAAAAGAATTAAAGTGTCTCTACCTAACTCCAGAGAGGAGAAGTTTGTCTGAAATACCAACATATTTCTACTCCAGGGATATCAAGATTTCCACCTGCTAAAAGTTTCTGCATACCAGCTGGAAACATCTTTACCACAGATAGGGATTACATCCCCTCCATGCTTCCAACATACCTCACATGTTTGAGGTTAAACAAGGTGAGCACATTTAAATCTCACGTTTAGTTTTTGATTGCCTAGTACTGACATACCGCACCATAATTTGGTTTTGTTTTTGTTTTTCTCCATTCTATGTGCGCTGAACTCTGAAACTCAACTCCATACCTTTTTCCTTCACATTCCATTTGATGATAGTGGAATATTCAGAAACTAGCTGCCATTGAAATATATCAGGAGGAACTAATTAGAGCAAAATAACCATTTGCAACATACACAGCGCAGATCAAGAAACACCCAAGCAAAACTTTCTACAATATATATATATATATATATATATATATATATATATATATATATGTAAAAGCATATACATATATATTTACTGGGAACACACAGTTCCCATAGATCGCAATGTAAAGGCACTTTTCAATGCCGTTTTTTTCTAACACCCCACAGTCACCCTTAACACTGCCTCCTGCAGTTATAAAAAAAAATACTTTTTTTTTTTTTTTTTTAAATGTACACTACACTAAATTATGGGGGAAATTAGAGAACATTTAGAAAATAAACCAGAGGTCTTACCTCTGGTTAATTTTCTGAGCACTAATTACTACCACGAGCTCAAGGTAGCAATAACCAGCCACTTGTAATGGCTGGAAATTCATTGTGCGCCTTGCAAACGGGCGAATTTGGTGTGTATACACGCATACATATATATTTATTTTATGAGGTATGATTAAAGCAGAGTGTGGTAATCCAAAGAACTCTATACCTTGGACACAGAACCAAAACACTATTATATTCCTGTGCAGGATTACCACCCTCTGCTTTAATCACACCTAATAAAACGTTTAGGTTGGCTATGTAAGTGCAATCCTTTGTATGTTTTACAGTATTTATTAAAAACGTATTACACTATTGCCCTTTTCAGTTCTTTTTTGAGCACACCTCTTAAAAATAGCAGATGGTCTCCTGCTACAAGCTGGGAAGTTTCTACTACAACTTGAGGAACTGAAGCTGATTATTTGTGGGACGGTTCTCCCTCTCCCCAGGCTGCCATTACTTACTCATACAATTGAGGTTAAGGGCTAGATTTATCAAGCCCCTACAGCAGCAGGTTCTCACAAGAACTTGCTCACCGTGATTTATCACCTCTAAGGTGGCGAAATTCAATATCCTCAGTGGAGTCTGACCAAGGAGATTGACAGCTCCTGCCCGCGCGTGATTGGCTTGCGCGGGCAGGGGTTGGGATTGCACGCAAGCGCAAAATTGTGCTTGTGTGCAATGTTGATAACCTAATTTCGCCCCACCACAGGCGAGCTGAGGTGTACAGGGGCGTGTATACGTGTCCCTGTACGCCTCAGCTATGATAAATCTAGCCCTACGTCCTGTAAGTATGCATTTTGCCTCCTCTTATTGGAATTTATACCATTAATAACAACATCTGTGTTCTCATCAAACATTTTGGGTTCTAATATACCCTAAAGGATTACACTGAACTTTCACTTTCTGAACAAGAAATATTGGACTTTATTATTGTTCATGAGATATTTTCTGAACTTAATTTATTATCATTGCAGCGTTGTTCCCCCTTTCTTGCTCTTAACAAGTGTAGATAAATATGTTACAAAAATGTAAACAGAATTATATAGAAATATATAATATATAATCTGGATAAATATATTTCACAAACACTGAGGTAGAAATAAAAGTTAAAATAAAGTGCTAAAAAATAACATAAACAAACGTTAAACTGTTGCCTGCTTACAGAATTTAATAAATAGAAATTGTCACTCAACAACTTGGTTCAGTAAATACTTAAATACTTACAGGGTTAGGATAGACTAGATTAGGAAATATGGTTCCATGTGTTGCCAAATCCCGAAGAAACAGTCCACCAAGCTGCACTAACAAGAGTGAAGAATCTCTACTTGGCAAAGATTCCACTTTGACTGTCATACCTAATGACATAAAAACAAATACCAAAGTTATTCAGATAGATACAGATATTCAAAAATGTGTGTGCGTGTATATAAACATCTGCATCTTTTACCGCAATCTGCATTTGCTTTTATTTCAGCATTTCTGAGAAAACTAATTTGCTTGATATACATTCATTCTTAAACAAAAATATATAATCTCTACTAAAAAGTAAGAAATATGTAAATACTGAATATCCCAATTTACAATATTTGTCTTGATCATCATTTGCCTACATAACTGCTTAAACTTCAACATTGATTCTACAAGTTTGTGCAGAAGTTTACAATCTCAATTATTACTCTATATATATGTATACAAGCATATTTACATGTGTATGAATGTTGGAAAAATTGTATTGATAACACTTGCTCTACTCAGGGTTGCCACAAACCACACACACACATACATACATAAATACACACAACACATAGAAAAGTGTGGCACTCTCTTGCAAGCACACAGCTAGATTAAAATAAAAACAGAATTTATGCTTACCTGATAAATTACTTTCTCCAACAGTGTGTCCGGTCCACGGCGTCATCCATAATTTGTGGGAATATTCTCTTCCCCAACAGGAAATGGCAAAGAGCACAGCAAAAGCTGTCCATATAGTCCCTCCTAGGCTCCGCCCACCCCAGTCATTCGACCGACGGACAGGAGAAAAAAAAAAAACAGGAGAAACTATAGGGTGCCGTGGTGACTGTAGTTAAAGAAAGAAATTCATCAAACCTGATTAAAAAACCAGGGCGGGCCGTGGAACGGACACACCGTTGGAGAAAGTAATTTATCAGGTAAGCATAAATTCTGTTTTCTCCAACATTGGTGTGTCCGGTCCACGGCGTCATCCATAACTTGTGGGAACCAATACCAAAGCTTTAGGACACGGATGAAGGGAGGGAGCCAATCAGGTTGCCTAAACGGAAGGCACCACGGCTTGCAAAACCTTTCTCCCAAAAATAGCCTCCAAGGAAGCAAAAGTATCAAATTTGTAGAATTTGGCAAAAGTGTGCAGGGAAGACCAAGTAAATGCCTTACATATCTGATCAACAGAAGCCTCGTTCTTGATGGCCCATGTGGAAACCACAGCCCTAGTAGAGTGAGCTGTGATGCGTTCAGGAGGCTGCCGTCCGGCAGTCTCGTAAGCCAATCCGATGATGCTTTTCAGCCAAAAGGAAAGAGAGGTAGCAGTAGCTTTTTGACCTCTCCTCTTGCCAGAATAAACGACAAACAGAGAAGACGTTTGTCTGAAATCCTTTGTTGCTTCTAAATAGAACTTTAAAGCACGAACTACATCTAAATTGTGTAACAAACGTTCCTTCTTTGAAACTGGATTCGGACACAAAGAAGGCACAACTATTTCCTGGTTAATATTCTTGTTGGAAACAACCTTTGGAAGGAAACCAGGTTTAGTACGCAAAACAACCTTATCTGAATGGAATACCAGATAGGGCGGATTACACTGCAAAGCAGATAACTCAGAAACTCTTCTAGCAGAAGAAATAGCAACCAAAAACAGAACTTTCCAAGATAACATCTTGATATCTATGGAATGTAGAGGTTCAAACGGAACCCCTTGAAGAACTGAAAGAACTAAATTCAGACTCCAAGGAGGAGTCAAAGGCCTGTAAACAGGCTTGATCCTGACCAAAGCCTGAACAAAAGCTTGAACATCAGGCACAGCTGCCAGTCGTTTGTGTAATAAGACAGATAAAGCAGAAATCTGTCCCTTTAGAGAACTCGCTGATAATCCCTTATCCAAACCTTCTTGGAGAAAGGAAAGGATCCTAGAAATTTTGATCTTACTCCATGAGAATCCATTGGATTCACACCAATAGATATATATTTTCCATATTTTATGGTAAATCTTCCTAGTTACAGGTTTTCTGGCTTGTATCAGAGTATCTATTACAGAATCCGAAAACCCACGCTTAGATAAAATCAAGCGTTCAATTTCCAAGCCGTTAGCTGAAGGGAAACTAGATTTGGATGTTCGAATGGACCTTGAACTAGAAGATCCTGTCTCAAAGGTAGCTTCCATGGTGGAGCCGATAACATATTCACCAGGTCTGCATACCAAGTCCTGCGTGGCCACGCAGGAGCTATCAAGATCACTGAGGCCCTCTCCTGCTTGATCCTGGCTACCAGCCTGGGAATGAGAGGAAACGGAGGAAACACATAAGCTAGGTTGAAGGTCCAAGGCGCTACTAATGCATCCACTAGAGTCGCCTTGGGATCCCTGGATCTGGACCCGTAGCAAGGAACCTTGAAGTTCTGACGAAATGCCATCAGATCCATGTCTGGAATGCCCCATAATTGAGTCAACTGGGCAAAGATCTCCGGGTGGAGTTCCCACTCCCCCGGATGGAATGTCTGACGACTCAGATAATCCACCTCCCAGTTTTCCACTCCTGGGATGTGGATCGCAGATAGGTGGCAGGAGTGATCCTCCGCCCATTTTATGATTTTGGTCACTTCTCTCATCGCCAGGGAACTCCTTGTTCCCCCCTGATGATTGATGTAAGCAACAGTCGTCATGTTGTCTGATTGGAATCTTATGAATCTGGCCTTTGCTAGTTGAGGCCAAGCCCTGAGAGCATTGAATATCGCTCTCAGTTACAGAATGTTTATCGGGAGAAGAGACTCTTCCCGAGACCATAGCCCCTGAGCTTTCAGGGAGTCCCAGACCGCGCCCCAGCCCACTAGACTGGCGTCGGTCGTGACGATGACCCACTCTGGTCTGCGGAAGCTCATTCCCTGGGACAGGTGGTCCAGGGTTAGCCACCAACGGAGTGAGTCTCTGGTCTTCTGATCTACTTGAATCACTGGAGACAAGTCTGTATAGTCCCCATTCCACTGTTTCAACATGCACAGTTGTAATGGTCTTAGATGAATTCGCGCAAAAGGAACTATGTCCATTGCTGCAACCATCAACCCTACTACTTTCATGCACTGAGCTATGGAAGGACGTGGAACAGAATGAAGAACTTGACAAGCGTTTAGAAGTTTTGACTTTCTGACATCTGTCAGGAAAATCTTCATTTCTAAAGAATCTATTATTGTTCCCAAGAAAGGAACGCTTGTCGACGGAGACAGGGAACTTTTTTTATGTTCACTTTCCATCCGTGAGATCTGAGAAAGGCCAGAACGATGTCTGTGTGAGCCTTTGCCTTTGAAAGAGACGACGCATGTATCAGAATGTCGTCCAAGTAAGGTGCCACTGCAATGCCCCTTGGTCTTAGAACCGCTAGAAGGGACCCGAGTACCTTTGTGAAAATCCTTGGAGCAGTGGCTAGCCCGAATGGGAGAGCCACAAACTGGTAATGTTTGTCCAGAAAGGCGAACCTTAGGAACTGATGATGATCTTTGTGGATAGGAATATGTAGATACGCATGCTTTAGATCCACGGTAGTCATAAATTGACCCTCCTGGATTGTAGGTAAAATCGTTCGAATGGTTTCCATTTTGAACGATGGCATTCTGAGAAATTTGTTTAGGATCTTTAAATCCAGAATTGGTCTGAAAGTTCCCTCCTTTTTGGGAACTACAAACAGGTTTGAGTAAAACCCCATTCCTTGTTCCACGGTTGGAACTGGGTGTATCACTCCCATTTTTAACAGGTCTTCTACACAATGTAAGAATGCCTGTCTCTTTATTTGGTTTGAAGATAAGTGAGACATGTGGAACCTTCCCCTTGGGGGTAGTTCCCTGAATTCCAGAAGATAACCCTGAGAAACTATTTCTAGTGCCCAGGGATCCTGAACATCTCTTGCCCAAGCCTGAGCGAAGAGAGAGAGTCTGCCCCCTACTAGATCCGGTCCCGGATCGGGGGCTACTCCTTCATGCTGTTTTGTTAGCAGCAGCAGGCTTCTTGGCCTGCTTACCCTTGTTCCAGCCTTGCATCGGTTTCCAAGCTGGTTTGGTTTGCGAAGCATTACCCTCTTGTCTAGAGGCTGCAGAGTTGGAGGCCGGTCCGTTCCTGAAATTGCGAAAGGAACGAAAATTAGACTTATTCTTGGCTTTGAAAGGCCTATCTTGTGGGAGGGCGTGCCCCTTACCCCCAGTGATGTCTGAGATAATGTCTTTCAATTCTGGCCCAAAGAGAGTTTTACCCTTGAAGGGGATATTAAGCAATTTTGTCTTGGAAGATACATCCGCTGACCAAGACTTTAGCCAGAGCGCTCTGCGCGCCACAATTGCAAACCCAGAATTTTTCGCCGCTAATCTAGCTAACTGCAAAGCGGCATCTAAAATAAAGGAGTAAGCTAACTTAAGTGCGTGAACTCTGTCCATAACCTCCTCATACGGAGTCTCTCTATTGAGCGACTTTTCTAGTTCCTCGAACCAGAACCACGCTGCTGTAGTGACAAGAATAATGCACGAAATAGGTTGCAGGAGGTAACCTTGCTGTACAAAAATCTTTTTAAGCAAACCCTCCAATTTTTTATCCATAGGATCTTTGAAAGCACAATTATCCTCGATAGGAATAGTAGTGCGCTTGGCTAGTGTAGAAACTGCCCCCTCGACCTTAGGGACTGTCTGCCATAAGTCCTTTCTGGGGTCGACCATAGGAAATAATTTCTTAAATATAGGAGGGGGAACAAAAGGTATGCCGGGCTTCTCCCACTCCTTATTCACTATGTCCGCCACCCGCTTGGGTATAGGAAAAGCGTCGGGGTGCACCGGAACCTCTAGAAACTTGTCCATCTTGCACAATTTTTCTAGAATGACCAGGTTGTCACAATCATCCAGAGTAGATAACACCTCCTTAAGCAGTGCGTGGAGATGCTCTAATTTAAATTTAAATGTCACAACATCAGGTTCTGCCTGTTGAGAAATTCTACCTGAATCTGAAATTTCCCCATCTGACAAAACCTCCCTCATGGCCCCTTCAGATTGGTGCGAGGGTATGACAGAGCAATTATCATCAGCGCCCTCCTGCCCTACAGTGTTTAAAACAGAGCAATCGCGCTTTCTCTGATATGCAGGCATTTTGGATAAAATATTTGCTATGGAGTTATCCATTACTGCCGTCAATTGTTGCATAGTAATAAGCATTGGCGCGCTTGAAGTACTAGGGGCCTCCTGCGTGGGCAAAACTGGTGTAGACACAGAAGGAGATGATGTAGAACTATGTCTACTCCCTTCATCTGATGAATCATCTTGGGCAACTTTACTATCTGTGGCAGTACTGTCCTTACTTTGTTTGGACGCTATGGCACAATTATCACACAATTTTGAAGGGGGAGACACATTGGCTTCCATACATACAGAACATAGCTTATCTGAAGGCACAGACATGTTAAACAGGCTTAAACTTGTCAATAAAGTACAAAAACCGTTTTAAAACAAAACCGTTACTGTCTCTTTAAATTTTAAACAGGGCACACTTTATTACTGAATATGTGAAAAACTATGAAGGAATTGTTCAAAATTTACCAAATTTTCACCACAGTGTCATAAAGCATTCAAAGCATTGCACCCCAAATTTCAGACCTTTAACCCTTAAAATGAGTTAACCGGAGCCGGTTATAGATTTAACCCCTCTACAGTCCCAGCTACAGCCTTTGCTGCGACTTTACCAAACCCAGGGGGGAATATGATACCAAATGAAGCCTTCTAGGAACCTTTCCAACTTTCAGACCCACACACATGCAGCTGCATGTCCTGTTCTCAAAAGTAACTGCGCAATAATGGCGCGAAAATGAGGCTCAGCCTACTACAGTGAAGGCCCTTCCTGACTGGAAAGGTGTCTAAACCAGTGCCTGACGTAAAAAAAAACGTTCCCCAAAGTTTATAAGTGTGAATTTCAAGCATCAAGCTGTATAAAATGCCCAAATAAAGCAATCGATCTTGCCCATAAAAGTGTCTACCAGTTTTATAGCCCATATTAAGCCCTTTATTCTGTTTGAGACTAAGAAAATGGCTTACCGGTCCCCATGAGGGGAAATGACAGCCTTCCAGCATTACACAGTCTTGTTAGAAATATGGCTAGTCATACCTTAAGCAGAAAAGTCTGCTAACTGTTTCCCCCAACTGAAGTTATTTCATCTCAACAGTCCTATGTGGAAACAGCAAACGATTTTAGTTACTGCTGCTAAAATCATATTCCTCTCACAAACAGAACTCTTCATCTTTTTCTGTTTCAGAGTAAATAGTACATACCAGCACTATTTTAAAATAACAAACTCTTGATAGTAGAATAAAAAACTACAACTAAACACCACATACTCTTCACCATCTCCGTGGAGATGCTGCCAGTGCAACGGCAAAGAGAATGACTGGGGTGGGCGGAGCCTAGGAGGGACTATATGGACAGCTTTTGCTGTGCTCTTTGCCATTTCCTGTTGTGGAAGAGAATATTCCCACAAGTTATGGATGACGCCGTGGACCGGACACACCAATGTTGGAAAAAATGGAATAGTTAGTTACAGCATTTGTCCAAATGATGATAAGCCCAGGACCACGTCAAGGTACCCAACCTACAACCACATAATGCATGCCTTCAATCAAAGACACTGAGATACAAACAGGGCTGAAACAGGCCCTGAAGGCATGCATTGTGTGTAGGTTAGGGAGCCAGGGATAGAGAGACCTTGATGTGGTCCTGGGCCTATCATTGTTTGGCCAAATACTGTAACTAACTCTTCCATTCTGCTTTTAACCTTTAACCTTTACTCCCAGGCTTGTCTGGAGTTACTTGCCTTAGCCCCTGAAAGCTGTGCAGCTGTCTGTGAGTGCTGGTGAGCACCCAGGGCTGTGCGTTTTGCAGAGTAACATAGAAACATAGAATTTGACGGTAGATAAGAACCAAAAAGGCCCATAAAGTCTACCCATATTACATGTTACTTTTTCCTTAGGATAGCCTTATGCATGTCCCAGGCATTTTTAAATTCCTTTAGAATCTTTGTGTTTACCACCTCAAATGGAAGTTTATTCCATGAATCCACCACCCTTTCTGTAAAAAAATGCTTCCTCAAATTTCTCCTGAATCTACTACCCTCTAACTTTAGATTGTGACCCCTTGTTTTGGCATTTATTTTTTTGTGAAAAATGCTTTCAGCTTCTATTTTATTAAGTCCCTTCATATATTTGAAGGTTTCTATCATGTCACCTCTTTCCCTTCTATCCTCTAAACTATACATATTTAGATCATAGAGTCTTTCTTTGTATGTTTTATATTTTAGACCATGTACCATTTTAGTAGCCCTCCTTTGGACAGCTTCTAGTTTATTTATATCTTTCTGAAGATATGGTCTGCAGAACTGTACACAGTATTCCATATTTGGTCTAACTAATGATCTGTAAAGTGGCATAAGAACCTTGCTATTTCTGCTACTAAAACATCTTCAACTGCAACCAAGCATTTGACTGGCCTTGCTGGCTGCACTGCAGCATTGTGTACCAAATTTTAAATCATCTGAAATAATAATTCCCAAATCCCTTTCTTTTTTAATTACAGTCAGTAATGTACCATTGAGACTATAATTGGCCTTTGGGTTTTTGGATCCTATATACATAATTTTGCTCTTGGTAATATTAAATTTCAGATCCCATTTATTTGACCAGTCCTCTAGTTTATTAATATCACAGTTCATTTGATCAACTCCTCCTGGAACATCTACCCTGTTACAAATGTTTGTATCATCAGCAAACAAGCAAACCTTCCCCTTAAGCCCACTTCCAATATCACTTATGAACATGTTAAACAAAACAGGTTAAACAAAACAGGCCCAAGAACTGACCCTTGGGGAACACCACTAGTAACTGATGCCTCATTTGAATGTACTCCATTAATTGAAACCCTCTGTCGTCTATCTTTAAGCCAGCATTCTACCCACTTAACAATCTTAGCATCTATTCCAAGGCAATACATTTTGTGAATAAGTTTGTTGTGTGGGACGGTGTCAAATGCTTTGCTAAAGTCTAGATATGCCACATCTACGGCTCCTCCCTGGTCTATTATTTTAGTTACATGGTCAAAGAAATCAATTATATTAGTCAGGCATGATCTTCCAGCAGTGAAACCATGCTGTCCTTTGTCTTCTAAGTTGTTTGTCTGAATGAAAGATACAAGTCTTTCCTTTAAAAGAGTTTCCATTAATTTCCCTGCAATTGAGGTCAAACTGACTGGCCTATAGTTAGCAGAATCTTCCCTACTACCCTTTTTATGAAGAGGGACTACATTGGCAATTCTCCAGTCTTTTGGAACAACTCCTGTTAGAAGTGACTGATTAAAAAAAATCAGATAATGGAGTAGCTATTACGGATCGAAGTTCTCTTAGAACCCTTGGATGAATATTATCTGGACCCACAGACTTATTAACTTTTTATTTTTGATAAAGCCCTTGAAACCTCTTCCTCTGTAAACAGAAAAGTACTACTCACATTATTATTTACAGTAACATCCCTTAATAGAATCTCACTATCTTTACCATCTGTTGTAAAGACTGAACAAAAGTAATCATTTAAACAGTTTGCTATTTGTTTATCTTCTTCCACTACTCTATCATCATTCTTGAGTCTAACTATACCTCTGTTAGTTTTTCTCTTTTCACTGATATATAGATTGTAATAAGATGTGTACCCAGTCCAGTTTGAAAGTGCAGTCCATTTTCGTGTTTTATATATTAAACAAACGCCTGAGTCATCCTGGGTGGTTCCCAGTTTGTTTGTTTTAAGGTATGCATTGTGTGGCTGCTGGTCAGGGTCCCAGGAGGGGAGAGACCGTGACGTGGTCCTTAAACCACTTGGCGTCAAAGACAACCGACTGTTCCATTTTTGCTTTTAAACATTATTGTGTGTCTGCTAGTGAGTGCCAGGTTGTCTGTGTTATATATATATATATTAAACTTAATTAACTTATTTCAACCTCATGTGCACAGTAACAAAAATGTAACATCTGAAATTTCTACCTGAAAATTCAAGTTGCATAAAAGCACTCTCTTTTGCAAGAGTACTGCTGGACTTCTCCTTGTTTAGCAGTGTAATTGTTCCTCCTTCAAGTTGGAAGTTGAGTTTAGCAAAGACATGATCTCTTTTTGTAAATGTGTTCAGGTTTGCTGCATCAACAGCTGGATCAAAAAAGTCCTCAGAACCTAAGAAAAAAAAGTATATAAACAAAGTTTAAAACCCAATAATAAAAATAGTGCAAAAATCTTTATAAGATGTTTAAAATGATATAGACAAATATGGCACTGTATGCATTCGGATATGTAATTACGGACCTGTTAAAATCTGTTTAAAGGGACATGAAACACAAAAATTTTCTTTCATGATTTAGATAGAACATACAATTTTAAACAACTTTCCAATTTACTTCTATTATCAAATTTGCTTCATTCTCTTGGTATCATTTGTTAAAGGAGCAGCACTGCACTACTGGTTTCTAACGTAACACATGTAACACATAGGTGAGCCAATGACAATCGGTATATATATATATATATATATATATATGTTCCACTGGATTGTCCCCACAAATAGCGCAAAAAATCTCCAAAATAAAGTAAAACTTCCTTTATTGTGATTACAAAAGTAAAAACATGACAGCCTACACACAGCTGTAATAAAGCACTAAGTATAAAAACACAGTATCAGTGATCTGGACCACACGCATGTTTCGTGCGGTTGCGCACTTGATCACTGCTTGAAAGCAATCCTGATCACTCTTGCTTTATAGCACTTTTCTTAAAGAGACATTTGTAAATGATAGACACTGTGTTATTTTTTTTACCTACAAAGTGTTCTATTATATATATATATATATTATATATATATATATATATATATATATATATATATATATATATATATATATATATATATATATATATATATATATATATATATACACACACACACGATAATATAGCACACAGAGAAAGTCCAGCACTCACTTACAAGCTCTCAACTCAGATAAAAAACAAAATTTATGCTTACCTGATAAATTTCTTTCTCTTGTGGTGTATCCAGTCCACGGGTTCATCCATTACTTGTGGGATATTCTCCTTCCCAACAGGAAGTTGCAAGAGGACACCCACAGCAGAGCTGTCTATATAGCTCCTCCCCTAACTGCCACCCCCAGTCATTCGACCGAAGACAAGCAAGAAAAAAGGAGAAACTATAGGGTGCAGTGGTGACTGTAGTTTAAAAATAAAAAACACCTGCCTTAAAGTGACAGGGCAGGCCGTGGACTGGATACACCACAAGAGAAAGAAATTTATCAGGTAAGCATAAATTTTGTTTTCTCTTGTAAGGTGTATCCAGTCCACGGGTTCATCCATTGCTTGTGGGATACCAATACCAAAGCTTTAGGACACGGATGAAGGGATAGCCTCCGAAGAAGCAAAAGTATCAAATTTGTAAAATTTGGAAAAAGTATGAAGCGAAGACCAAGTTGCCGCCTTACAAATCTGTTCAACAGAGGCCTCATTTTTAAAAGCCCATGTGGAAGCTACCACTCTAGTAGAATGAGCTGTAATTCTATCAGGAGGCTGCTGGCCAGCAGTCTCATAAGCCAAACGGATTATGCTTCTTAGCTAAAAAGAAAGAGAAGTTGCCGAAGCCTTTTGGCCTCTCCTCTTTCCAGAGTAGACAACAAACAATGCAGATGTTTGACGAAAATCCTTAGTAGCTTGCAAATAAAACTTTAAAGCACGAACCACGTCGAGATTGTGTAACAGACGTTCCTTCCTTGAAGAAGGATTAGGACACAGTGGCAGAACAACAATTTCCAGATTGATATTCCTATTAGATACTACCTTAGGAAGAAACCCAGGTTTGGTACGCAAAACTACCTTATCTGCATGGAAGATCAGATAAGGGGAATCACACTGCAAGGCAGATAACTCTGAAACTCTTCGAGCCGAAGAGATAGCTACTAAAAACAGAACTTTCCAAGATAACAGCTTTATATCTATGGAATGGAAGGGTTCAAACGGAACCCCTTTAAGAACCTTAAGAACTAAATTTAAACTCCATGGCGGAGCAACAGGTTTAAACACAGGCCTGATTCTAACCAAAGCCTGACAAAACGCCTGAACGTCTGGAACCTCAGCCAGGCGCTTGTGTAAAAGAATAGACAGAGCAGAAATCTGTTACTTTAAGGAACTAGCCGATAATCCCTTTTCCAATCCATCTTGGAGAAAAGATAGTATCCTAGGAATCCTGACCTTACTCCATGAGTAACCCTTGGATTCACACCAATGAAGATATTTACACCATATCTTATGATAGATTTTCCTGGTGACAGGCTTTCGAACCTGAATCAAGGTAACAATGACCGACTCGGAGAAACCACACTTTGATAAAATCAAGCGTTCAATCTCCAAGCAGTCAGACGCAGAGAAACTAGATTTGGATGTTTGAATGGACGTTGGAGTAGAAGGTCCTGCCTCAGCGGCAGAGTCCATGGTGGGAAGGATGACATGTCCACCAGATCTGCATACCAAGTCCTGCGTGGCCACGCAGGTGCTATCAAAATCACTGAAGCTCTCTCCTGCTTGATCTTGGCAATCAGACGAGGGAGGAGAGGAAATGGTGGAAACACATAAGCCAGGCTGAAGGACCAGGGCACTGCTAGAGCATCTATCAGCGTTGCCTGGGGATCCCTTGACCTGGACCCGTAACGAGGAAGCTTGGCGTTCTGACGAGACGCCATCAGATCCAGTTCTGGTTTGCCCCATAGATGAATCAGCTGGGCAAATACCTCCGGATGGAGCTCCCACTACCCCGGATGAAAAGTCTGCCGACTTAGAAAATCCGCCTCCCAATTCTCTACTCCTGGGATATGGATAGCTGAGAGATGGCAAGAGTGAATCTCTGCCCATAGAATTATCTTGGAAAACTCCATCATGGCCAGGGGACTCCTTGTTCCCCCCTGATGGTTGATATAGGCTACAGTCGTGATATTGTCCGACTGAAATCTGATGAACTTGGCCGCAGCTAGTTGAGCATTGAATATCGCTCTTAGTTCCAGAATGTTTATCGGAAGGAGGGCTTCCTCCTGAGTCCACAAACCCTGAGCCTTCAGGGAGTTCCAGACTGCGCCCCAGCCCAGAAGGCTGGCATCTGTCGTCACTATAGTCCACTCTGGCCTGCGGAAACTCATTCCCCTGGACAGATGGACCCGAGATAACCACCAGAGAAGAGAATCCCTGGTCTCTTGATCCAGATCTAACAGAAGAGACAAATCTGTGTAGTCCCCATTCCACTGGTTGAGCATGCAAAGTTGCAGTGATCTGAGATGTAGGCGGGCAAACGGAACTATGTCCATTGCCGCTACCATTAGGCCGATCATTTCCATACACTGAGCCACTGATGGCCGAGAAGTGGAATGAAGAGCAGGGCAAGAGGTTAGAAGCTTTGATATCCTGACTTCTGTCAGAAAATTTTTCATTTCTACTGAATCTATTAGAGTTCCTAGGAAGGAAACTCTTGTGAGAGGAGAGAGAGAACTCTTTTCTATGTTCACTTTCCACCCATGAGACCTCAGAAAGGCCAGAACAATGTCCGTATGGGACTTAGCGATTTGAAAAGTCGACGTTTGAATCAGAATGTCGTCTAGGTAAGGGGCTACCGCTATGCCCCGCAGCTTTAGAACCGCCAGAAGGGACCCTAGAACCTTCGTAAAGATTCTTGGTGCCGTGGCTAACCTGAAGGGAAGAGCCACAAACTGGTAATGCCTGTCTAGGAAGGCGAACCTGAGGAACCTATGATGATCTCTGTGAATCGGAATGTGGAGATAAGCATCCTTTAAGTCCACTGTAGTCATATATTGACCCTCCTAGATCATAGGGAGGATGGTTCGGATTGTCTCCATCTTGAAGGATGGGACCCTGAGAAATTTGTTTAGGATCTTGAGATCCAAGATAGGTCTGAAAGTTCCCTCTTTTTTGGGAACTATAAACAGGTTTGAATAGAAACCCAGCCCCTGTTCCTCTCTTGGAACTGGGTGGATCACTCCCATAACCAGTAGGTCTTGAACGCAACGTAAGAATGACTCTCTTTTTATCTTGTTTACAGATAGTTGTGAGAGATGAAATCTCCCCTTTGGAGATGACCCTTTGAATTCCAGAAGATATCCCTGGGAAACAATCTCTAGCGCCCAGGGATCCTGGACGTCTCTTGCCCAAGCCTGGGCGAAGAGAGAAAGTCTGCCCCCCTCTAGATCCGGTCCCTGATCGGGGGCTACTCCTTCATGCTGTCTTAGAGGCAGCCGCAGGTTTCTTGGCCTGCTTCCCCTTGTTCCAAGCCTGGTTAGGTCTCCAGACTGGTTTGGACTGGGCGAAATTTCCCTCTTGTTTTGCATTAGAGGAAGTTGAAGCTGCGCCACTCTTGAAGTTTCGAAAAGAACGAAAATTATTCTGTTTGGTCCTTAACTTATTGGACCTATCCTGAGGAAGGGCGTGACCTTTTCCTCCAGTAATATCAGAAATGATCTCCTTCAGACCAGGCCCAAATAGGGTCTGTCCCTTGAAGGGGATGTTAAGAAGTTTAGACTTTGAAGTAAGGTCTGCTGACCAGGACAATCTAATAATATTCACACAACACTACACACAAGCCGACACTAGTTAAACAATAGAAGTATACTGCCTCACTATTAGAGGCCGACATTTGACACTAGACACAGATATAGCTTGTTAAGAGATTTAGTCTACTCACTGAGTTAGTACCACTATTCATATTAGGGGTCTATTATATATTATTATATTTATATGTTATTATATATTTAATTCTAATTCAAATATATTATTTTTCACAATATAGGTACTTAAAGATCACAAGGAACCTAACACTATTATTTATACTAGTATGCACACACATCCTTTATTTAATCAAAATATTTGTATTGGTGGGAGGTAATAATCATGTACAAAATTAAATATCACTGTTGGGTCTTTCTATACCATATTTCAACAACCAACTAGACAATGATATAGGCTAATAGTAGTACGTTATTTATTAATTAGTCATTTTTATGGGTGAAGTTTTTGATATAATTTGGTAGCCCACTATACCATAGTCATGTTGGCCATATGTGGTACTTGTGAACAATATATATGGCATTTGTTTCTAGATACGTCATATGAATAACAGCACTAGGATTTAACTCATTTTGTCAATTATATTATAAGTTCAAAAGAACGCCAAAGGAATAACAAAAGAATTTCAAATTAAGCGCTATAAGTATGAGGAATTTTAAGATTATAGTCCTATCAGCCTTTTGAATACTCAAATTGCTAAGAGTGTATATATATATTTTTTTATATTTTATTATTTATAGAAATTCATTTATTGTATTATATTTAATCATAGATTTTTCAATACTAGCAATTACAATGTACATCATTTACTTTTTGTATCATTATGTTGCCTATTAGAGGTTTATATAGTCAGCTGAGATTCGAAATGAAATATATTATATTTCAAGCAATTTAGCAATGTATAAAAAGACGAGAGTATATTGCCACAGCCGCACCATAATTTCTCCTTAAATGAGACGGTAAATTATGTATAAACATATATTTTTAAGTTATGGGAATTATCTCATACAACCTATACCATAGGTCGAATCAATATGGGCATGTCAGTTTAGCTTAACTCTGAAAGGCCATTCGTAAACTAGTGTGTGAGCAATTTGCAGCAGTTGATTAGTCTAGGGTGTATAAATAGAGCAAGGTATCAGTATCTCAATATTAGCCTGAAGAAACGGCACTCAGCCGAGAAACGCGTTGCTAAGCAACAACTTTTAATTGTTTTTAATAAAGAAATTACTGTTTAATCCTTGCTCTGGACATTGGATTTAATCTTTCCCTTTAACGATTTGGGACCTCCGCCTGGTTGGAGCTCCCACACCAAGGGTTACATTCTTTTTGCCAGCAGTTTGGTATCCTGGTCCCACACACCAACGGAAGTGGTCATTCTGGTGAGCCTCGCTTTGGTCCCAAGTGCCTATCGTCTTAGTGAGTCAGCCGAACGGCTCCGAAGTTTCGGCCTGCTCGTTATTGCACTGTGGGTGCATGGTCGTTTGTGAGTATATTTCCATTGCTTAATACATCTGGTCACATCGTTCTAGGACATATTACACGAAGAGCGCCTCTCTTTTTTCTGTGTTTCAGGAACTGTTTTTGTATCGATAATCTGTGGAGAGAGCTGCCAATTCCCCAGCAACAGGAATTGTTTATATGGACTTTTTTGTCACTCACCAATTTAATCCGGACTTTATTTCCTTTATTTCTTTTATATTGTTTTTATTTTTGCATTTATTGTTTGTTGTATTAGTTGAATTTGGCGCACCTCCCTTCCTTTTGACACTTATTCCCTGTAGGGTAAGGTGTTAGTTTGTTTTGTATTTTTTTCATATAGAGGTATTTTGCAGCCATAATGTTATCTGTCAATGAAAGAGTTAAAAAGAGGCTATCAATGGTCTCTATCGTAACACCCACGAATACTGCATTCGATGTTAATACTAACATAGATGAACTAACTTTACACTCATCATTTTCCAAATTAGAAGAACTAATTAACACCGAATGCAGACACTGGTGGGATGCAGTAATGTTAAAAAAATATATTGAAAGAAAACAAATCCCTAGGGGACTTAGAATATTTAAAAATTGTTCATTCAAAGACGATTTAGAACTCCTAAACAAATGGGAAGAAACCCTAGGAGACTGTTCCATTAGGCTAATGAAAATATTGATATCACATAGAGAAGCCTTAGTAGCCAAAATTACTATAGAGATAGAAAAAATACAACTTCATTTAGATAAATTTAAAACATCAACAGAATATGAAGAGCTGAACAAATTGACATTACAGAGGACTGACAATTTCCAGAGGGAATTATTAGAAAATAAAAATCGCAAGCTATTAAGAGATGAAGGTGATTATAATAGGGGCGAAATCCACACATATAACCATGGCAGACGTAGACAAAGAAACCAACATAAGCCTAACAAATTTATAGGAAGTAACACGATGCAGGAAAGGGAAACCGAGCAACACAACTATACATCAGGTTATCAATCAGATCATAGAAATTCAGCCCAACAATCTAATGAGGTTTCTCAGAACATTCCCACTAATAGGTTAGAGGAGAACAGTTGGACAACAGTAGGTAGAAGACATAATCACAATAATATGAATCATAAATCTAACCGTAATGACACTAATATCATTTGGCACAAACAACATTATGCTCCCAATGGTCACACACATCAAAATTCCCCACGACACTATAATAATTACAATAAACCAGTATGGCATAATAACTCCAGATTCAATGACACTGACAATAGGCGTGAACCACCAATTAGAATGCATAGTGAATCAAATCCTTCACATAATATTACCATATCTAATAGATATGAGGTGTTGGAAGATAATTCCAACCTGGCTAGTGGGGGACCACCTATATCTTCCAATCAAGGAAATTGCAATTATCCCAGCGTCTCTGACAATTCTCTTTTTTTAGAAGAGAGACCAAGACAACAGTCTTGGTCCCAAAGGAAAATTGCCAGTTATTTGGAACCCCTAACTACACAAACAATAGCACAAAAAGGAAAAAGACCATTCATAGACGGGGGTGTAGAGGGAGCGGGACCTCCTCCAAAAAAGCAAGACTACAAAGACTAAAGAAAGGGATTTTTAATTTATCAAGTCATGATCTCACTGATGACGAAATTAGGCTATTGGGTAAGGGACTATCATTTAGCCCTTCCAATTCCCACAATATATTCAACCTATTTGTTGATCTTAATAGATTTACCCAAAAACTAAACATGCAAAAATATTTTGCGGAACGTAAACTAAAAGATTTAAAGGCACAGCCTATCCTGACAGATTCCATGGAGACAAGAAATATACCAAATGTTCCTTTCTATGAACCTGACACTTTATTAGCACAGCTAAGTGAAGGTTATATACAAACAGACTTCAGAAATAAATCTAATTTTAATCCTCATATATCAAACAATGCACATATTGAAATTTTTAAAGAATTGGTACTAGAAGAACTAGAAATGCTTCCTAAAAATACAAAACATAAAAATTTATTTCCAAATGAACTAAAAGCTTTGGACTGTCTTAAAAATAACACCAATTTGGTGATTCGTCAAGCCGATAAGGGGGGTGGGATAGTCCTCCAGAATCTGGAGGATTATCTCAAGGAAGCTAACAAAATATTACAAGATAAATCCTATTATTCCCTCCTTACCGAAGACCCCACTTCTGAATACCTCAAAGTACTAACTAGTCTTGTTAAATTTGCTTATCAAGAAGGAATTGTAAATAAAAAAGAAAAAGAATTTTTGATC